>NW_004949103.1:10581710-10608152 GCF_000317375.1 Microtus ochrogaster
GAATGAAATAAACTGGTGAGAATGAGTAAGGGAGGGTGAGAAGAAAGGGAAGCCGTGGGGAGTCAATGTAGCCGAAGCTGAAATACATTTGACTTGAAATAAATTATCTTAATAAACCTGTCACTGTGTACAATGAATGCACACCAGTGTGGGGAGGGAGGGCACTGTCTAATTCAATCTGCTCCCAGGAGATTCCATTTTCCCTAAAACAAAAACCAGACCCTTTGACTTGATTAAAAGACAAGAAGAGAAACACCAGTCACCTACCCTGCGTGTCACCTTTCCGTGACACCTCTCGCTCTGTCTCCTTTCATCAGTGGACTGGACCTGCCCTTCTCCCCCGCCCCCCACAGTAGGACACTGCCCACACTTGGCAGCTCTTTCCCAGGCACAGACAGAACAACCTTTGCTGTCTGCCTCAAGCACCATGGAGACCATCTGGAATTTTCCCAGCACAGATACTGAAGTGACTGCAGGAGGACAGGAGGCAATAATAGGAATGACAGGAACATGAGGGCAGACTGATTGGAGATGCATGCAGTTCTGACCCAACGCTTACCAGGGGCATTCTTTCTGGAGCCAGTAAGTGCCCTGTTCTGGGAGAAGATAGAAAAGTTAATGTCACGACCCTTGTTAGAAAAGCATGCTTGCACCATGTTTGAAACTCCAGCAAATATTACTATGTGTGAATCCCAGGATTCTACTTCTACCAATTTGCCAAATGGAAATAATCTAGCAGGGTGAGTAGTAACCTAAAACAAAGATGCTCACTGTTAATTTACTTGTAATTACAAAAAGAAAAAAATAAAATAATGGCTCAAAACAAGAAGCAAGGTGCACAACAACCAGTCTTAGGATGCTGCCCCAATAGAACAGAATAAAATAAAAATGAGATCAAAAGGATTTTCAATAAAAGCTATGTTTTTATGATAAGAAATGAAAAAAATGAAAGGAATTTAAAGGACTTCAGTGGAAAACCAAGGTGAAGATGGTGTATGTGTTGAGGCCAGACATATTAAACTGAGGTAAGAGGCGTAACCATGAAGAGGAGATTGGTAGACTAATGTTGCCACATGCTCCCACTACCAGGATGTTCTGCCCAAGTATATGTCATATGCGGTCATAGACTGGACCCTTTGAAATTATGAGCCAAAATAAGGGGTTCCTTCTAGTAGGCTGTTCTCACGAATCTTTTGGTCAGAGCTACAAAAAGTTTACTAATAACAATTGTCCAGACACTACTGCCTCTTCTCGACTTCTTAGCATTAGATGGATTAACTGGGTAACAAGTCCCATCCCCTTATTATTTGAGAATGCTATTTTCCTTCTCCCTAGTTGACAGGCAGGGTTTCCCAGTGAGCAGCAACTTTCAACTTGACACAGCCTAGAGTTAACTGAGGCATTGCCTAGATCAGAATAACCTGGGATCATATATGGAGGGGACTTCATTGGTCATTAATTGATGTAGGGAGGCCCACTATGTGTGGTACCATCTCTGGGCAAATGGTCTTGAGCTAGAAAGCTAGCTAAACACCAGCCTGAGCAAGTAAACCAGCTACGGGATACAAGGTCCCTACAAGCTATGGGGCTGACACTCTGGCAATGACCAAATGTGAATAACATGAACTCTGCTGAGCACTGTGCTCAGATTGAATGGTGGCTATCTGAGGTAGTTATTCTCCTAATTTGAGATGGCCAACCCATAAAGGAAGGTACAGGGGTACCCTGATGCCATGATTTCTAGAACAGCCCTCCTTACTCAAGGCCTGTGTGTTAGCAATGAATGCCAGAAGCCACCACAAGCTCTCTAGAAGGACATTGCAGATAATATATAAAAACAAACAGACTCACACTAGTCGGGGCCAGCAGAGTCCCATGATTTGGAGACATTCCCTCCAGCCTGTCAAGTGATGCAGATGACAGAAGACACTGAAGGAAGGCTGAGGTAGGGTTGGTGAGACTTAATCACATCTTCCAAATAATAAACTCTTTGAAATGCGCTCTAGGGGGACACTGCTTATCTCGCCTGGGGGTTGGTGCTCATTTTTGTTTTTTGCAAAAGGGTACTAAGAGCATTAGCATAAGCCACAATGGGTTTGCATTTGTGAGTCTTCGTCTATAAATGACTTGGGAGCTGAAAGTACTGAAGCAGAAACGAAATGCTCAGTAGGAATGAAAGAGTAATGAGGATCCAAAGAGGAGAGAAAAAGTCAAATTCACTCTTTTCCCACGACTGCAATGCCCCCACCCATCCCACCTCAATTTGCTTTCCCAGGTGATCTACGGAGCTGCTGGAGCATCCATTCAGAAAACTTGCCCACCTCTCTGTAACCTGTATAGCTTCTTTCCAGATATGGATTTTGACTGGGCTTCAAACTGTCACTCAATCTCCAAAAGATTCATCAAACACAAAACAACAGAATGGAAAGAGGTTTGAAGCTGAAGGTAAAAGATTAAGGTGAAAGGCTCTGTCCTGAGGAACTGCTGTTTGAACAGGAAATCAAATGACCTAGGGTGGTTGCTGGAGGGAAGGAAGGGACAGACATAAATCAAGGAAACAACACCACCCCCCATTGCTCTCATGCCCATGGAAAATTCTCGGACAAAACTCAAGAAAATGAACCAGCCCCAAATACATCCCAGATGTCCGCTTTCGACTCCCAAGAAATGGGAGAACGAAATGGAAAAAATTATTTAAAATAAAAACGAACTACTTGGGATGTCATTGTCCCCCCCCCCCACACACACACTCTAAGATGAATCTTCTCTAATTTTAAGCCAAATAGCAAATTAAACAATTGCTGCTTTGTTCACAAAAGGTGTCTGCCTACAATTTCCTCCTCCAGCTGTGACCATGGCTTTGAGGAGAGAAACCAGAATTTATCCCTGCACCAAGGACATAGCTGCTAGTGGGCGCTCAGTATGTGGTTCCTGCTTGACCTTAAAGTGGGAGGGTCTGCAGTCAGACTTTATTTTGTGTGGCCGCCAATCCACAACTAATGATGCTGAGACTCTTTATTATTTATGAGAGCTTGGCCTTTAGCTTAGGCTTGTCCCCAAATAGTTCTTATAACTTAAATTAACCTGCTTCTACTAATCAATATTCTACCATGTGGCTTTTTGACTTCCCCTCGGTTTTGTATAAACGACTTGGTCTGCGTCTCGCTGGCATTTCTGGGTGCCTACATTCATCTCCTCTTCTTCTCTTTCCCCGGAAATCCTGTCTACCCTCTCCTGCCTAGGTATTGGTTATTCATCTCTTTACTAAACCAATCAGAAAGCACCTTGGTAAAGACACATCTTCACAGTGTACAAAAGATTAGCCCACAACAAAGATCTTAATTAATTATTAATTCTAATAACATATTAATAAAATGCATGCACGCATCCAGGATACTCAGAGTTTATGAAGTCATTGCTAATCATAATAATGGGAAATAATAGCAAATCTTGCACTGTCATAGACTTTATCTCTCAGCTTCCATAGCAGCCATGTAAAAGAAGCACTGAGGGGAAATCTTCAGCCCCAGCACCTTTCCGAGACTATAAGCAGACTGACTAATTATTCATTTTGTGAAAAGAATAGATCCACTCTAATTCCAGGGATCTCAGGCTGAGCTGAGTGCAGAAACTACAAGCAGTTAACTCCCTTGCACGGCCCCAGAAAGAGAGGTAGGAGACTAAGAATAGCGGCTAAATGAACAGCTAATTTATCTGAAAAGGAAACAATAGGCTGCATTTTCCATACCCTAACCTCATTAGCTCAAATGGCTTTGTTTTACTTTGCTTTCAAATGCAATTTTACAACAAATTTTTAGATTTATTTATTTTATGCGTATAAATGTTTTGCCTGCAAGCGTGTATGAGCACCATGTGTGTACCTCTTTGATCCCCTGGAATGGGAGTTAGAGATGGTCATGACCTAACATGTGGGTGCTAGGAGTTTAACCCAGATCCTCTGCAAGAGCTGCAAATGCTCTTAGCTGCTGAGCAATTTCTCCAGCCCCACAAACGTAACAGCTTACCCTGGAAATTTCTGACACTATAAATTGGGCTGGAAAAGGCAAACTGAGAAAATGTATTTCTTGCTATCACTCATATTCAAGTTGTTCTATTTTGACAAAAATTTTATGGGTTGAACAAAGGAACTCATGAATAAATCTATTTTTATAATATTTTAGATTGATTTCTTTAATTTTTAAGGCTTTTGCAAAATGAATTGAGTTGTGCAACGCTCCGATTTTTAAGATTTTCAATTTTTTGACGTCTGTAGTTTATTTTGACATACATCTATATATGTATGATGCGTGCACGTGCACACACACACACACACACACACACACACACACACCTGCATATGTGTTTAGTTTTACTCTAGCCCCGAGGGTAATTTAGTTGAGGTCTTTGAGGAACCCAGTGATCTCCTTTAATGAAAAAACCCAATTTAGAACTTCTTTTGAAGCTTTTTTGCATCAGTTAACTGGGAATTCTCTTCCATGATCCTGCTAGCCACGGTAGCTAATCCTATCCCTCACCACATGTAACTGCAGCAATCTTTGCTTGCCATCTGAGCATGCCAAAGAGCAGAGAGCTATGACCTCACCACAATCAAGAGACTAACACATGGCTCACCTGTTTTACTAATTAATAAATGTTAACAGAAACAAACAAACTCGTTTTAGCTTCACTGTCTCATCTGAGGGCAACCTCACAGAAAAGGAAGAAACCAATGCTCTATTGGGATCTGTTACCTTAGGGGAAAGTATCATCCACCAAAACCATAAGACTCTGAAGGTGGCACCATTGTTTTGGACCTCATGCAAGGGCAGCCTACCAATGAAGAAGAGGGTGGAATTCAACTGTTTATGTAAGCCAGGAAACAAAGAAGAGGATGACCTAAGTCCCATCATCCCTTTTGATGGTAATCCACCAATAGTCTAAAAAATTCCCTTAAGTCTCTGATTCCTAAAGGTCCATAGCCCCTCTCAGTAATGTCACTCTAGAGATGAACCCTACCTAACACACTGGGAACATTTAAACTTCACTGGGTTACATTACATTGTGATAATGGCTAGTGATCATCCCTCACTCAACCTCCTCCTGCTTCCTCTTTTACCTCCTTCATTGGTACAATAGATCATCTTGAGGTTTTGAGCATTACCGCTTCCATGCAGTTGACATATCTGGGAAGTAACTGGGACACACACACAAAAGTCAAGTTTCCTTGTCACATTGACTTCTTTGTGTGGTCCTCAACTGTGGTACCTTTCATGGAACCAGGCAAGTGTCTCCCCTGCTCACCCACTCTCTCCCCCTCTCTCTTTCTCCACACAAGCCATACATATCTCCAGATTCAGAGTGTCTAACCAATCCATCTTTCACCCAGTGATAAAAGATACATAGTTGAGAGCTTACTTAATCAAAAAGTTTAATAATTCCTCATTCCTCATTGTCTGTCGACCCCCTAGGCAAGCACTCCACTGGTTAGAAGCAGAGAAAGTGAAAGACTAGCACCTCAAACCTCTACCAGGATACTCTATGCACAGTGAGATCATTTTTTCCCAGCAGTCTGCAATAAGATGGTAACATATTTACAATCTAGATGCAAGAGAAAACAGCTTCATGCTCCAGGATGTGCACTTTTCTTTCACATGATGAAGAGCCTGACAGAGAGAGGCAGAGACCCCACATTAAATGATTGAGATTTCAGAGACAAGACCCTGAAGAGTGAAAGAAAATATCTCCTGAAATGTGTACCTACTTTTCTCAAAGAAATGACCCTCCTAAGATTTCTAATTTTATTATCCTTTCAAAATGCTTTGCTTTGAACAAAAACATCCATGGTTAGATTCTTTTAATGTTACTATAGCAATTTAAGTATTTTCGCTTTCTAAGATTCTAAGCCGTGTCTCATAGCAATAAAGTACAAGGTCATTTTAAGTGCTTGTTTTTATCATATCATAGTTTTTAAAACATAAGGAAATGAGGTAAATTTCATTTCATAAAATATTTTATTTAATCCAACATGCCAAAATATTATCATTTTAGTGTGACTATAATAAAAACATTAGTGATTTATTTACATTCTTTCTTTTGTGCTTACTCCTCAAAACATGGTGTGTACCACATATTTAGAGAATTGGTTGCACTTCCTGCTTACAGTGTGTATTAGTCCATGGTTTATCTCTACAATGAAATACCCAAGGCTGGAAACCATGAAGAAAAAAAGCTGTTACCCTTAGTGAGTTTCGGAAGCCAAAACTGTAATCAGCCATGATGCTGGCTCTGATGCCGTCCCCTTGGTTGCATTATGTCAAAGCAGAAAGCTTGAGCATGTATGAGAGGGAGGTGGCAACAATGACATCTCCTTTTCAAGGCCCCACCGCTTCAGCACTGCCACATAGAGGATCCCGTTTCTAAACTATGAGCCTTCAAGATAAAAACCACAATCATTATAGCACCACACTAAAAAGGCCAATAGGCTCATGTGGCTAGTGGCCCCGGAAGTGGACAGGACAGCTCTATGGACTAGCAACAAAAGCAGCAATGCGCCATCAGAGAACATGGCAGACTACACACTTGCCTCATATATTTAGACCTTAACGTCCTTGCATCCTCGTATCTTAAAGTTAGGACTGAAAGGTGCCTGTTTAGACAGTCAATATATACCCCTTAGCTTGTCCAAGGCTTATTGGGCCTTCATCAGAGCTTTGGCAGTGGGCTGACAACAGAAGATCAAGAGATGAAAGCGAATGAGCCTTCCCATGTAGGAGACATGGGCCATGAAAACATGGGGCGCTGAGAGAACACAAACCTCCTGGATGGGGTGGCATTGATCGAGTCCTAAAGATAAGCTGAGAGCTTGGAGTAGAAAGTAGAACGGGAAATAGGTACAGAATGGTGCAGCCTATCTCTGGAACAGGGTAAGCCAGAGGTGACCCAAGTTACATCCTGAGTCTGTGATGAGTACTGGGATGAAAGTCAGAGGAGGACGTGGAATGAACACTAAACTGAAGAGTTAGGACCATGGTATCTGAGAACGTCCAGTCTGGTTGCAGGATAGAGGGTAGATTGGATGTACAGAGTGGCTAGTAACATGAGGACCAACTAGAAAAGAATAGCAGTATCCAGGCGAGAACAAAAGGTGCCTGAACCACATGGTGGTTAGTGATGGAGATGATTTGGGGATGGTGAAGAACAACAGACATGTTTTATAAAGTTTTCTACCCAGTGCCCTAGTGTAACATGAGGGCCAGGCTTGTTGGGGTTTCTGTCCTGCCCAGTTCCCAGCTGTTTAGTTGATGGAGGAAGGTCATTGGTTAAATAAACTACCTTGGCACTGATAGGTAAGAACATAGGTGGGTGGAGTAAACAGAACAGAATGCTGGGAGGAAGAGGAAGTGAGCTCAGACTCAACAGCTCTGCTCTCTGGAGCAGAGGCCATGCTCTCCTCTCTCGGGCACACGCGATGAAGCTCCGACCCAGGATGGACATAGGCTAGAATCTTCCTGGTAAGTACACCTTGGGGTGCTACCCACATTATTAGAAATGGGCTAGTCTAGGTGCGAGAGTTAGCCGAGAAGAGGCTAGATATAATGGGCCAAGCAGTGTTTAAAAGAATACAGTTTGTGTGTTATTATTTTACGTAAAGCTAGCAGGCGGTCAGGAGCTGGGCTGTGGGAAGAGGCCCACAGATCCTACAACATTTAGTCCCAGAGAAAATCACTCAGAGATCTCCATAAGTTATAAAACTGATTGGCCCATTAGCTCAGGCTACTTATTAGCTCTTGTAACTTGTATTAACCCATTGTCCTTATCTATGTTAGCCACATGGCTCGGTACCTATCTCAGCAGAGTAGCTCACATCTTGCTTCCTCACTGGTCTGGGAAGAACTGCGGAGGGAGCTTCCTGCTTCCCAGAATACTCCTGTTCTCATCGCCCTGCCTCTACTTTCTGTCTGGTTGACCCACCTATACTTCCTGCCTGGCCAATCAGTGTTTACTTAAAACATGATTGACAGAATACAGACAATTCTCCCACACCATCCTAGAATATCTGAGAGGGTGAATACTCAAGTCTGTGAACAATGGAAGCCATGCTATCTGCAAAGAGGAGCCTTAATTACTGCTAAGGATTAGCGGCTTCAGCCTATCATGTGAGTCCAAGCCAGGGAGGGATCTTAAATCTGAATATCCCCATAGCCAGTCCAGTGGTCCTAGCTAGAACTCTATGCTCCTCAGAACACAGGTTCCACACTGCCCTCTGTCCTTGACTTGGAAGTTTAAAGAAGTTTCTCCCACCTTACAGCCCTGGTCCTGAAGTTCCTGCTGTATATGAACATACAACCACCATCCTGTCCATGGGCCTTCCTTAATTTTTTCCCTACAATCATAAAGAGGGGGGCCATTTCCCATCACTCCTCTTCAATATTGTTTTCCTCTAACAATGTCAAACTGGCTCAGAAAAGTAATTTCAGCAATACCAAAGAGCTCGTATTTTCCTTTAGTGCCAAAATCATATTTCCACCAAATGGAATTTCTGTCCTAAGAAGAAATGTGCAGCACACAGCAGAAAGCACCGGGGATGCTATTCCCATTTCTAGATGACTTGGTCGTTTCCTAGACCCTCCAGGGGTTTCCAATGCCTGCCTCTAAATCAGTGCCTTAGTGTCTGCCTGTTCCCAGGCTCGGCTTTCCACAACCTGGCCCTCCCTTGTGGCTCCAGCTCTTCCTCGCCCTGTCTCAAAGCCTATTTCCCAGTCTACTCCTGACCTATACTGGGCTCCCTCTTCCTCCTCTTCACCTTCATCTCTAGGATCTTGGTTGTTTATTTCTCACCAGCTCCAGAAACACACTCAGGCCTAGCCCAGCTCCACTCCAGAAGGAGACTAGTGCCTCCCTTAGCAGCTCTTACACACCTCGTCTTAGACTAGCTCACACTGCTTACACATTGTTCCTAGACTAACGGCATCTATGACACGTTCTTCTTTATCGCTTTTTATTCTGCTCCAGCAGAGTCTAGAGCCTCATTTGCAGAAACTGCGTTTCCTTCTTGGTTTTGGTGGTAGGATGGTATAGGGGTAAGCAGAAGATACAAAAAGATTTGTCCATATCCTAACTTTGGTAAACCCCTGAATGTGATCTGATTTAGAACTGGGCTCTTGGCAGCTTTAATTAAGCTAAAGATTTCAGGATATCTACTCTCTGAATCTAGAGTAGGCCATAAATTCAACCACCATTATCTTCCTAAGAAAGGAGAAGGGGATTTGAGACACAGAGAGACACCCAGGAGTATGAAGGAGACAATCTTGGGGAGACACAGGCAGAGGTTGGAGGGATGTGGCTACAGGTACAGGGATTCCTGGAGCCTCCTCTTGCTGAACAGCATGGAAGGGCTTTGTCTCCAGAGGGGCAAAAACAGACCCTACTGGCTCCTGAATACTAAATCCTTGCTACTTCCTTACCAAAGGCTGCTTTTCCACAGTAGCTGATTCACCCTGCAAGGGGTGGGTGCCAGGCCAGGCTTCTGAAGTTGGGATGAAGCAGTTCGGATGTTTATGGGAACTTCCCAGATGAAGTATGAAGCTCACTTGGGCATTCCTTAAGCTCTACCATCCCCACAGTGGCAGAGTCATGTCTTTCAGTGGCCTGAGACACCTCTCGCCTCACTCCAAGCCTGTAGCCTCCGGGCTTCTCATGTCTGTCACTCAGTCCCTCAGATGAGTTCTTTGAAGTTCAAAATCAGTCCCCTGTTTCCACCCTCTTAGGTATGCCTTCCTTAACACAGCCAGGCTTGCAGAACACAGAATCCGAGAGCATGCAATGGGTGACCACCGTTTCAGCAGATGCTGCATGCAATCACTACACCCAAACGATGGCAATCACTACCTGTGGCTTTAGTAGTTACAGGAGGAAGGAGTGTTGATATCTTTCTAAACAACATGTCTGGTTTAAAATCACATGTTATTCCTCGAACCATTATCTTATTTACTTCTTCAACATAAACTGAAGAGCACCTTCAATGAAAATGAAGACATACTGTTCCCCACAGAATGTCTTATTTGTGATACATGACTTTTAAAGTAAATATCCAATCCCACCAGCATTTGTTTGCTAAATGTGCTAAGGAGGTAGGAAATGTACCTGCTCTAACTCAGCCAACACTCCCCCTCATTTTTCCCCTCTCCACAAAAGTATATTGGATTCCGGAAATGCAGCGCAGACAAATGAAGCCATCCCCTGTTCCTGGGACACTGAAGGACTTTCTCATGATTAGGAGTGAGCTGGGGTGAAAATAAAGAGTGTGCCAAAAAGCAATATTAGTCCTTTTGTCCATGCTAGAGGGAAAGGTTCTATTGAGAACTCCAGAGATTATTGCTGTAGTTTTGGCACAAGTCAGTAATTTTCTAGAAGGTCAAAGGCCCTGCAGCAGATGGTAGGCTTTCCCTGACTCACAACTGTAACATCCTTCCTAGTCGTGCTAGCCAAGGCCTTGTTATCTTCCTCCTGCTGCTGCCAAAGCCTCCTACCCTGCCGTGTGCCTCCTGCCACACCCATCTAGCCATCTCTCCAGAGATGTGGGAGCCACAGTTCACGCAGTCAACCATGTCACTCCCATGTCTGAACTTTCCTCTTGCTACTTGCCTCCCTACAGTAGCAATATGTACTGGATCGCAAATCATATCAATGCAATGTAACATCTAGCTTTGCCTGTAATTTGCTATTCATATGCCCCCTAGTTCCTATATGCTTGAACATTTCAGTCACTTTCCTTCAAGTTTCATCATAATTTAACCTATTTTTTTAATTTGGTCATTTTAACAATTTATATTTTAAAATCCTGGGAAGATTTAATAATAGTAAGCTCCTCAAAAGCATGCAAACCCAGTACACACACACACACACACACACACACACACACACACACACACACACATGAGAGGAGGGGGGTTAACCATGTAGTGGCAACAGAGCAACTCCGTATGCAGAGTCAATCTATGCCAAAACATGAGACTGTGGTGTTGAGATGGCACCAAGTGAGCAATTTACTCTCTGAATGTCAGCCAAAAGGAAATATATGGGTGAGAAAAACAATGTAGGAAAATTTCAGAATAAAACTTTGAGTTCAACTTGGATCAGCCCAGACTAAAGGAATAAGCCTGGAAGTGGGGCATGTATCAGGGTCACGATAGCCTGGCAAAGTTCTCCTATGCTTGAGTCCCGTGAGTCTCTGAAGTCTCAGGCTGACGACAGCCTTGATCTTTCTCTTCCTCCCTCCGTACTGGTTTGGTGTCTCTTTCCTGCACAAGAGTAACTGTTGTCCACAGTCTACACGCCTACAGTCACAGCTCCGGTTAGCAGTCAACTTCTCCCAAGCAAATTAAGAGCATTAGGTGCTTGGGCTAGAACTAGTCACAAAAATAGTGCCCAAAATATTGACCTAGAGAGAATCAGTAAAGAAATAAGGACATATGTGAAAATATGCATTTTCTTCCTTTAGAGTTATATCCTGTTATGCCCTAGAGCAATTGGAAGAATTGAGCTGATATGAATTGGATTATGCGTATGTATACATACACATGTGTGTGTATACACACACACATACACACACTCATGCTCTACATATAAAAGAAAACTTGTTTTTCTGAATCTGGTTTATTTCCTTAACATGATGATTTCCAGTTTTATCAGTTTTCCTGGGGAAATGTCATTATTTTATTTTTCTACTCTGTTGTATATATTTATCATGTTTTCATTCTTTATGCATTCACTGATAGACACTGAGCCTTCCTGGCTCTTGTGAATGAACGCAGATGTGCAAGTATCTCTATATTGTTGACTTAGAGTCCCTTGGGTACATACCCAAGATTGCTGCATATGATAGCTGTATTTTGAGTTTTTTGAGGAATCTGATTTCCATAATGGCAGCTTACATTTCCAGCAGCAGCGAGTAAGGGCTCTTCACCCTCACCAGCATTTCTGTGACTTGTTTTCTTAGTAATCGCCATCTTGACTGGAGCAGCTTTTCAGGTACTTACTGCCCATTTGTATTTCCTTTAAGAATGGTACATTTAGTTCATAAGTTCATTTAGTGATCAGAAATTTGGGGTTTGGTGCTTAATTTTCACAGTTCTTTATATATTTTAGCTACTAATCACCTGTCTGGTGTGTACTTGGCAAGGACTTCCTCCTGCCTGTAGTCTGGTGATTGCTTCCTTAACCATGTAGAAGCTTTTTAATTTCGTGAAATACCGTGTGTGTAAGTGTATGTCTGTGTGTGTGTGTGTGTGTGTGTGTGTGAGAGAGAGAGAGAGAGAGAGAGAGAGAGAGAGAGAGAGAGAGAGAGCTGGAAAGGGACCGAAAACGGAGGAGGGAAGATATTAAAGCAAAGATGAACACATGTGTAATATAGAACATATTGGTGAAAAAACAAAGATAACTGGAAATCAGCCAGTGGGATAGGGACACAGGGGATGGCAGTGGGGGAGGAGAACAAAGAGGTATATATGATACCCTGATTAAACAAATTTCTTTGTATGCCAGCTCTCAAAAATAATAATTTTACAAAAAGGACTGAGCTCACAGAAGCTCACCTTAGCTTGAGAAATCAAGAACCTGCCGTTAAGAGAAACAGACTGTAACATCAGTTTGTGTGGAAAATATCACAGCAAAGAGACCAAGGCATGCTAGTACTTTGCCGGGCAGGTCATAGCCACATGAGCAATACCACAACACTGAGTCCCTGGAGGTGCCAGCTATGGACTGTCTTCTGACCACATAGCCTAGATCACACTTAGACATGTAAGGAGTCTGCTAGTATCTAGCCTTGTCATCTTGGTGATTCAATAAGTCTGCAGGGCCTCAAGCAGATCACTGCTTCATGTTATGGCAGACAAAAATGAAGCTCTGTAGCCAAGCACTGTATAACCCTGAAATACAAGAAGTTCCAAAAATAAAAATCTTAGGTGTCCAGCGAAACCTAAGAGGAGGAATTTTATAGCTGTTTCACCTCAGGCCACCTCCCTCCTACTTTATTTCACACCATCTTTACACCTATCACACCTGCCATGCCCTTTAATAACATCCCTTGTCAGCTGCAGAGCCTCAACACCTCATAATTCAAAACACCTCCAGTCTTAAATTGGCCTCTCAAAGACATTTCCGATCCCACAGTATCTTTCCTATTGTGTAACATGTTTGTTGATCTATGTACATTGCCTTCTGTTTCTTCAGAATCTACTTCCAAACCATTGAACTATTGCTGCAAACAGAAAGTTTGAGGGAAAGGTGATTTTTATTCCTGCTAAACCCTTTTCATTCCCACCTTCTAGCAAGAACCATTAAAGATGGCATGGAAAATGGGAACCATGCAGATGATACAGACAGACCAGGGGTTATAAGACTTTTGCAAGTATTGACTTAACTTCAGAGGCCTCAACTCTAGTTAAATAACAGTATTTGTGCCAACCTCCAAAGACTGTCCTAAGTAGAGTGTAATATAAAAAAAATGCAGAATGTTCAGTCCTTATGCATAGCAGCATATACTCAAAATATGCCTGTGTCAATGTTCTCTAGATAAAGAGAAACAAATGGGATACAGAGAGAGAGTTATTACAAGTCACTAATTCAAGCTATGGTAGACAATGAGAAGCTTCACAGTATGCCATCCACAAGCAGGAGACCCAGAAAAGCTGGCCATGTTGCTAAAGGGTAAGAGCTGAGAACCTCCAAGGACAGATCCATATTCCAGCTCAGGATCTTCTCCCATCTTTTTGTCCTGCTCAAGCCCTAAACAGACTGGCTGGCACCCACTTATTCTGGTGAGAATAGATCTTTGACATCCAGTTCCACAGTTCAAATACTAATCTCCTCTGAAATACCCTCAGGAAAAAAAATGTTTTGCCAGCAATATGGGGTATCTCACAGCCCAGGCAAGCCAATAGAAAATGAACTAGGGTGATGTCAGTTCCCTTTCGACTTGTAATGGTAAAAGCTGATGGCCACTGAACACTTTCATCTTCCAACGAGGCTCTGGCAATCTGGAAAAAGAAATGAAAGCCACAAAAAATGAAAATGAAAAATCAGGTGCTTAATTGGAATCTTAGAGCTGTAAATCGGGGAGCCCAGATACCAGTAGAAAGCACAAACTTGTGTTGTGCTAGCAAGGGAAATATTGGGTCCTTATAAAGGAGGGTTGTACAGATTATCTATCAAGAAATAACTAATTCATCCTGCCCTCTGTGTGGCTGGACAGACAAACTCACAGCACACCACCATTCTAAGAAGAGAGGGTCTACTGAAGTTCCTAACAGTGGCCACCACAGCAAAGACCAAGTCCCTGATGGCAACTTTCTTTCACACTTGTCATGTACTTTGCTGTAGTTTGCCTTAATCATCCCAGAAGCCCCATAAAATGGTTTCCATTTACAGAAGAAACGTGGAAAGGAAAAAGAGAGTTGAAAATGGTGAAGTCAACTACTGAAAAACTTCACTCTAGAAAATTGGCTAAAGTGATTGTCTCGCAAAAGGACTTTGAGCAGTGTAGCTTTGTGCATGCAAAGCTTTTTGAAAAAGTTCAGGAAAGGGACTTGGACCTCACTGAAATATCAGCAGATGGGAATGCACCGGCTCCTTCTATTGCTACTTTGGTGACTGTTGATGGACACCCTTCACAGGTCACAATGGTGATTAAGACTATGCTGTTTTCCCTTCTCATTATAATGGATGGGTCTGCTGGGCTGTGACTATCGATCCTGTAACCAGAGGATTTTAAGGTCCCTGTGTCCTTTCCTGAAAGATAGGCTAACACTTCTGCATTAGAGAAGAAATCTGAAAATGTCCTGCCTAAAAAGCTTTTTCATTTGGAAATTTGCCCTTCTTATTTATATACTCAAAAAGGACACATTTTAAATTAGAAGCAGTTGTCACCATAGGGTCACAATTTGTCACCATGAGAAAGTATTTGAAGATTTGTAAGTGTCCTTCTCTTATATGACCAGTACCTATTCAAGGACTTGGCTGTTGGTAAAATTCCTCTCCATACCTTCATAGAAGTACCACACAGACCCACAGTGGGACTCAGGACCAAGGAAGACATATAACACAAGTTAAAAAGATATTATCCAGCATAATACATATGCAGGGACTTGCTTCTAACTCACAGTAATTGAAGGGATTTAATCCAGGCCTTGTCTAGAGAAAGCACTGGGGTTGCATTATGATCTGACTGTGAAGTGTCCTCTTCCCCATCTCATGGGTTAAAGCCTTGGTCCCTGGTGTCAGCACTATTTGGTCAGGATTTGGAAACTTTAGGAGAGACTAGATCACTAGGGTAAATGCTTATGGATATCTTGCCCGTGTCTTTCCTGTCTTGCTCTCTGATTCCTACCAGATGTGAGATGAAGAACTTTCCCAGGCCTCATGTTCCATGACTTCCACGAGTGCATGAGGCCAAGAGACTGTATGGAACCTCTGGAACCATGGGCTCTTTATGTTGTCAATGCCAGATGTTTTATCACAAAAACAAAAAGAAAAAAAAAAACCTAATAGAGATTGACATGCTCTTAACACTGACTTACTGAACTGAGTCATTTTAATTGGAATAGCCCCAAACATGACTACAACACTGACACTATTTCAAGGCCCATTGTGAATACTGAACTTTGAAGGTAGCTTGCCATCCTGGTTAAGAGATCAGATGCCAGAACAAGGCTTCCTAAATTCAGGTCTCATCTCTGTCACCATCTAGATGTGACAGATTCGGAGTGCCTCAAATACCATGCCATTCCCCCAGCTATATGTTCATCTAGTAACTTGAAAGAAATGAAAGTCTAATACCATAAAACCGTTATGAAGCTCTAATTGATAAATCTATGAAGAATATTTGAAATGGTGTTTGCCGTAGAGTTGGTGTTTACCTGCCTGTTTGTGGTATTATAGGAAAGAACTTGAAAAGCCCACACTGTCACCCAAAGATACTGGAATCCTGTGGGTTGGACCTTATACAGAAGCTGTGAACTTTCAAATAAGTTCTTCAAAGTTTGCTTTTTGAGCACTTCAAAATATGTCCTGTCTCAGAAAAAGACAGAGACATAAAAAAAAAATAATATATCCCATCCAGTTCCTAACCCAGAACTGCAGTACCTGAAGCTATAAATCTTAAATGTTACTGGAGTCCTGTGGACCCTTATCCTGCTGTCTGCTGCTGAGAGCACTGGCTTTAACTCAGATAGAGAAGATGATTGGAGTCACACAATCTAATAAAATCATGTGTTCTGATGCTTAAGTTCTACTGTGCCTGGTTCTCAGTTCATCATTCTACGCTGCCCCTGTTAGAGACACGAAAGTCTAGATCACAAAGAGCTTTATGTTCCTGACTGTGAACTCATGTTTTCTGAAAAGCACCGTGGAGTCCAGCCTATGCCATCACTGAGTCCATTCCTGGGGTGCATTGTCTAGCCAACCTATACATCATGACTTGGTTTAACAAGTTATGATCTGAAGTGTCTCCCCCACAAAGAATTTTAAAGAGACATGCATTCCTACATTAAGCTTTCTTCAAGGCTGGCTGGTATTGTAACAGCAGTAGCAGTGGAAAGCTGGGATATTGTAGGTTGAAAACCCAATTGTTTTGAGTTCTCTTCTGTGTATGACTTAACATCCCTGTGACTGTGAGATAAATCATTTTGTTTTATACAAGCAGACACCCAACTCCCAACTTCCATCAACCCAGAAGTTAAAAACGCCACCAGATAACTCCCTGGGCCTACAATGGAGACCTTTCCTTCACTGTAACCTAGCTACGTGTTGAAAAGTTTCTATTTGTGACTGTCTTGTGTTTCTACAAAAAAGTTCATGAAAATTTTAGCACACAGGAACATGGTATTTGAGGCACTCTGAATCAGTGCTCCTCATATTTAGCTCCAAAATAAGCCATGTCTTTTCCAGAGTTGTGGTTATTGTATCACCAAAGTCAGTGACTTAAAGTTCAAACTCTCAATAGGCAGATGCTTGCCGTATGCACACAGTTTTGCTGTGTCACGTGAGAAACACAGGCTGGAGGCAATGGCAGACATCCACGGAACTCCCTGTGACCATCACCCCTGTAAGCCACTTCTTCTAGCCCTTAGGACATACTCAGATACATTCCAGAAAGCCTTGTTAGGATGGGTACTTCTGACCACTTTCACACACTGTACAGTGTTTGAGCATTAAGCTATTTCCCACAACAGGTATTTCTACTTACACTCTTTATTTTACAGTTAATGAAACTGAAGTCCCTTTTGGTTCTAGGACACAAACCTACATGTGTGTCTCTGATATCCAAGTATACCATGCGACTGTATGCACATAAAACATTAGAAGTAGCAAACAGAGCCGAGACAGGTCTCAATTAGAAGGCCACACATCTCATTTCATAGACCTCACCAGGTGCTCTACAGCCAGAGAAAATATCTTCTTTTACACTCTAATCAAAATCTGGCAGTATACCTGAGAACGTTGACAATATGTTGCCAGCAGGCAAGCTGAGAATCTATCTCAATACGGAGAGTTGTCAAGAAACACAGCCGGCAAATAGAATCCCGGGAGGTCTAAAAGCAGTCGGGCTGGGCTTAAACCTACCAGGCTTCTTCCTCCTGTCTCTCTCACAGACCTCCCTCTACTCCAAGCTTCCTCAAGCTGCTGCCACACCACTGAATCTCGATTTTGTCACCTCCCACTCACCCAATCTGCTCTCCCCAGCTCCACTCTCCTGAGATAGTTCCCTCCAGTGCAAAAGAGGTTTCTTTCCCCTTCAATTATGAGCACCAATAGAACAGATTATAGCCACCTGACATCCTTCCGGGTACCATTATCAAATTAGTAGTTATATTCATCATAAAACAACTGGTATGAAGAATAAAAATGTTTAAATGATTACACTAAAATCACCCAGAACTCCACAAACGAGGGTGACTGCTGTGAACTTGGTACGTGTTCTTCCTGACGTTCACATGCGTGCCAGCACATGGTGCACACATTGCTTTTATAAAACCATATATTAACACAGCTAACTCTAAAGCTGTCGGGTAGGGGAGGTGGCTCTGCTTTGCTTTTCCCTCAACTATGTTAAGACATGAACACATGTGAACATCATCACGGCTTCAGGATAAACTATTCATCACCCTCTATCGGTGGATATTTAGGGCATTTATAGTATTTTTTAGTATTCTAGGCAACACTTCTGAGGTGAAATACTGAGTGTCTGGGTAGACCATTGGCTAAGGAGAAGTCTGCAATGGCTCCCCTTGCTCTGGAGGCTAAATTACAAATGTACTGGCTCAGTTCACACTTGCCTTGTGTCCTCCTTTGCTTCCTTACACAGTGCCTATTGCCTTCTGCTGTGCTCGGCCTTCTGTGCCTTCCCTCACTTCATTAACCCTTTCCCTTCCTTTTCTGGATTCAAAATTAAGCTTAAGCACAATCTTCCAGAAGTTTCCCACCACTGCAATCCTTAACTGACATCACTTGTTAGAGCTTAAGACCACAATCCAAAATGTGGTGTGCTCAGTGCTTAAAGCTAACAGAAACTGAAAACTCTTAAGCACCCCCATACAAAAGCAAAATCCGTCTCAGAACTTCTGCCTCTGACCACCTCCCTCTCAGTTCTTCTCCAAGGCTAGTCAGGAACTGAAGTTCCTCTGCCCCAGCGTAAGTCATAGAAACTGGCCCAGAGCCAGTGAGGTCTCACAGTCTTATTTTAAGTCTCCCCACTCCTTCTATCCATAAGAAGAATAAGACCTTCATTCCAGAGAGGCCTATACCAGAGAGGAAAGACTACTTCCCACAGAAGTCAAGAAGGAGTTAGACCGCTCTGGGCTTCCTCACTCCTTCTGCTGCCCTGGTTCACACCATCTCCATCCAGTCACACTTCCCTGCATGGCTGAACCTACATATAACATCAGTTTCTCCTATATTTGAGTATTTCATTAGAAATCTTCATTTCACATAAAATTCTGATTAGGCTTGTCCTGTTTTTCTATTGTTAACCTGCCCCATGTTATAGGTCTTTCTAATAGTCAAGAAATAAATTACACCATCTTACTTGCAAATTCAAAGGAAATTATTATGGCCAATAACAATTTAACAAACATGTACACTTAACGTATTCTAAGCCCATTATGTGATCACATCATTTTCACAGATCTGTGAGAATCCCCAGATTCTGCAGAGAAGCATTTTGTTTGCTGGGAGTCAGGGGATTCTCACTGTTTATATGTCAGTTCTCACACAAAACTTAAACTAAACAGCTATATGAAGGCTTAAAACATGCCATTATTTAGAAGAAAGATTTTAAGATGCAGTTAAAGAGAGCTGTGCAATTTAAGACAAAGGTACTGGGATAAAATGCTAAGGGAAAGGTAACACTTAAGTGTTCTAGATTAAAAGCCAGCCCTGAAAAACACTAATTGACTCTACACATCAGTAAGATTGGGAAATCAACCTACAGACCCTGGTATAAGAATCTCTCCATTTTATCAAGTAGTTAGCATCCCACACTAAAAATCAAACTTATTACTTTACGTTACTCAACGAGTCAAAGGGAAAATTGGAATCCTTACCCACAGAAAACAGAACCCCAAACAATTCCACATTATGGCTGCAAAACATTATAAAGACACATTACATCTTAAAAGCAGCCAACAATTAGTTGGACCTAGAATGAGATGGGTTTTTGGTTGGAGTTTTGGTTTGTTTGTTTTTTTGATTGTTAGGATGAGGAAATAAAACTACTAAGTAAGTTATTCAACTAGTAAACCTTGGCCAAAGCGAATTTATTGTTAATTGTTTAAATTGTGACAACATAAAACTCCTTTTTCCTTTCAAAACTAACAAGACCTTTATGACTTTAGCTAATTCACTTACGTTTGTTGCTAATGAACATAAAATAATAGACTGAGAAGTGAAAAGACTGGCTGTGTCATAGCACATAGGACCTCCCCAGCTTGCTGAAGTATTTAACTCTGTGCCAGGTGACCCCAGTCTGCTGACATGTAAGACTCAATGCCAAGTGATGAGAGAAGACAAGAAATCCATACTCGAGTTCCTGGTTTGCCAATGTCCCTAACAACACTGGGGGTTAACAGCATCATGTCTATTCTGTATCAAGGACACTTACATTACAAAGTAAACTCAAATTTCATAGC
The DNA here is from genome assembly GCF_000317375.1 of Microtus ochrogaster. NCBI lineage: Eukaryota > Metazoa > Chordata > Mammalia > Rodentia > Cricetidae > Microtus > Microtus ochrogaster. The sequence goes on from NW_004949103.1 coordinate 10,601,897, forward strand.
ATTTTATATAAAAAGTTGTCATCCATGCAATGTGTTTTACTCTATAATTTTACTCTTTTTAAATTCTGTGATATTTTAATATATTCACTAAAGATTTTGATGATAAAGATTAGAAAATGGTTTGTGGAAAAATACTTTAAAATTATTTTCATGTTGAGCTTGAGAAAAAAAATACATCTGCTACTCCTGTGTACAATCGCACTGGTCATCTTTCTCAAAAACATGCACTGTGCTGGGAAGACAGCTGGGTGGTTAGGAGCATGGACTGCTCTCACAGAGGATGCAAGTTCAGTTCCCATCACCCATACTAGGCAGTTCTCAATCACTCCTAAATCCAGCCTAGGGGAACCAATGCCTGTGCCCTCTATGGGCACACACACACACACACACACACACACACTTAAATGTATGGGTATTAAAGATATCTCTTACCACTTTGAGATTTTTCACAGAAGAAATCCTAATAGCCAACGTAAGTAAAACATACTCAATTCTTTCTCTACTCCAAAGTCATAGCCAAAGAAGACCATAGGGGGAAAAAAAAACCCTGATTTTTAAAATAAATTTTTTAATCATGCATTTTTCTCCCTTGATTTTTATTTTGCTAAAAATTATTTTACTTAAATTTGAATTTGTTTTATTTCTCCCTGATGTGTATCAACAATCAGTTTCCAAGATTCAAAAGAAATAAAATACCCCTTCTTCTCTGTTCCAAATCTCCATCCCTGAAAGTACTGACCAGTGCTATCAAAAGTGTGTGAATTCTTCCAGAAGGTTCTCTAAGTCTGACTCTGCCCCTGTTACACTAAGACACAGAAAATTTAATCTTAATGTGCTAAAGAATAATTTAAGGTACAATCATGACTTTATACAAATATATTAATAAGATGATAATGTGACAAAGTTTTAATGTAACTCATTAAATAATGATGGAGCCAGTAATGTTATTAGAATTGGTTGAAATGGGAATTTGAGCAATCACATACATATCTAGACAGAAAAAAGGATGCCAAAATGAATTCATAAATATATGCAAAATGGATCTGTCATAGGGCAAAAATCAGTTACATCCCATCTCACCTAATTTGCATTTCTGTAATCAATAATACTTCTCAAGAGCATCAAATTTCTTCAAGTTACAGATCTGCAAACTGGCTGAAGGACATGAAAGGCAGAGATTATATGCAAGGTATGTTTAGAAGAATTCTCCACCATCAATTTTTGCCCCTTTAATCATTCCCAAAATCTTCTTCTTGAAATACACACACACACACACACACTTACTTTACAATCAACCTATAATCTGATACGTATGAGAGCTCAGAGATCTGATACAACAGCACACTCAGAACGTCCTCAGTGTCTACTCTGCTCTGGCCGATGCTGGTTGCTCAATCACCTTCTCAAGGTGCTATTAAGCAAGAACCCACCATTGCTTCCCTGGTGGTTTATTTTAAGCACCTGAGATACAGGTTTGAGAATAGGTAATTTGCTCAGAAGGTGCAAGTTCCTCTGAAGGGGAAAAGGAGAGTAAGACAGAGCTAGAAAGACAACAATGAAATAACTGAGTTGTAATAAGGAGGTTGCTTTTTTTTTTTCCTGGCTGCTTGGAACTGAAATAACCATGCAGAAACTATCTTAATTATAACACTGCTTGGCCTATTAGTTTATGCATATTCCTAGCTCACTTTTATCTCCTAAATTAACCCATTTCTATTATTTTATATTTTACCATGAGACTCGTGGCCTACTGGCAAGATTCCAGCTGGCAGTTTGCATCTTTCTCCTCTAGTGGTTCCATGGCGTCTCTTGACCTCGCCTTCTTTCTTCCAGCATTCAGTTTAGTTTTTCCTGCCTTGTTCTACTCTACCCTATCACAGGCCAAGGCAGTTTCTTTATTCATTAACCAATAAAGCAACACATATAAAGAAGGACTTCCCACACCACTGAATAATCAAAGCTTAGTGTCACAGAAAAATTAGGGGGAACTGTCAAATGTCCTATACAGAGCTATCCCATCTAAGGGACAGGAAAACTAGAGTATTTATATTTGGTTCCCTAGGGTCAATTCTAAAGCAGTCTTTCAGGACTTTTGAGAGACATGTAGAGGCAAGTGACTGGAAATCCACAGAAACATACAGAGGATCAAGGTTTGGAGATTCTCACCCACCCCACACCCACTGCCACAAAAGCATCCATAACACACAGACTGAACAAGAGAAAGTTAACTGGTCCTCAGAGCTCTGCAGCACCCTAAAGTCACAGGCTCGCCTGAGTCCTGCTTCCTTCCTGTCCAAGGCATTGTGACCTTCCTACTCCCAAGGATGTTCATTTGTTTTCAGTTCCCCGCGAGGAGCTCATACCATGCAAAAACAGAGGCTCAAATAGGATGCACCACTCCCAGCAAGTCACATCTCCCCAGAAACAGTAAGATTGAAGGCTCAACTGCTAAAAACAGAGACAGAAAGCAATGAAAACAAAATACAAGTTGTGTTTCAGACTTTATCCCACTGCAGACGGTGTGCTGTAAACTGCCACGGGGAAGGCATGATGAGTAGCCAGCATCCTCAGTCTCCTGGGAACTGATGCTTTCTGCAAAACAGTGCCCTCCTCTTGGGTTTCTGGGATGGTTCACTGAGCAGTAGAATGAAAATTCAGGTAATCTGAGGACTGCTGGATTCTCAGTACAGACACATAGGCCACCTCTAATCCCCTGAGCCCAGTGGGTATTTTCTAGATTGTTCCTCATTAAGGAACCTATCTTCCCTCCAAAGTCAAGGCTCTGAAGAATATTTCTTTTGAATTCTAAAATGGGAAGTCATAATTTAATATCCCGCCTTCTCCTGCATGTGTTCCATATTCTCATTATTTTATCTTCTAGAGCCTTGATAGAAACAGCTGTATCTGCCCTTTATTTGAACACTTAATAATCAACAGCACACACATAGAATATTAGGACTCACCACAAGCATAGATTATAGGAAGTATTTAAAAATGAGGGGTTTGAATTCAGAGAAGAATTTCCTTTAGGAAACACAGAGCAACAGCTGAAACTGGGATTAAGGCCATCTCCATCCGGCATTCTACTATCCCGCTGTAAGTGTTTTCTTTATTACATCCTAAATTAAATTTCGGGAGATACTAATGGTATTCCCTAACACTAACCATTGATGAGGAGACCTGTAGAGATGGCTCAGTAGCTAAGAGTGCTTACTGTTCTTGTAGAGGATCTGAGTCTGGTTCCCAGCACCAACATCGGGGAGCTCACAGTTGCCTGTAATTCCAATCCACAGGATCCAGCACCATATTCTGGCCTCCAGGGGCACCTTCACGCACATGCACACACCAGCATATGCATAGACATAGACATAATTTTTAAAATTCTTTTGAAATTTTTATGGGAAGATAAAAATAGATTTTTCCTGCAAATCTTATGTATCAGAATGTTTAAGGTCTTTCAATTGTTTCACCAATAAAAAAAAATTAAGTTGAGATACTGGTGAGATAGCTTAATGGTTATCTTCTAGCACCCACGTGGTAGCTTAGAACCATCTGTAACTCCAGTTCCAAGAGACCCAATGCCCTCTTCCAGAAATAGCCCTCTGGTGCCCCTGTAGGCACTAGACATGCACATGGTACACAGGTAAACATGCAGACAAACATACACACATAGAGGAGTGGGAAGCAAAAAGAAACAATTTTTTAAAACAAATTAAAAGTAAGAGGAAATGATTGTTTTGTTTAGCCAACATCAAAGCCAATTTTCCAAACTCTGGGATGTGAACTCTACCAAGTAGTGCACACGCTAGTGACCTCAGCAAGAACAGGGTCTTGAGCGGTCTTCACCAGATAACACAATGGTTCTTCCATAACACTACTCCATCTTGTTTCTTTTAGGCTCATGGGAGGCAGTGATGAGCAAGAAGAGCAGAACTTCACTGGCAGACAGACCTAACTTCTTACCCGATACTGCAGATGCCCAGCTGATCCTCAGCTACTGCTTCATTCATTCAGCATACACTAATGAACACTTACCAAGTGGCAGGCTCTGTATACCACACTATGGCTAGAATTGTACACAAACCCTGTCGCAGGGAAGGTTATGCCAAGATCCAGACAACATTCAAGACAGCCCACCACAACCACAATTTGAATAAAACAAAAACAGAGGGCAGAGAGATGATGAGGTGATCCTTGGTGACCCTTGCCTCCTGGTATTCACAACTTTTAAGGGTGATCTGAACCCAAAGGCTTACTTCTTATAAATAATATAACATGATAAAATGGTAGTGAACTCATTGCCACCAGGATTACATTCATAAGATGATGACTCACATGTTGCTAGAGAATCTACTCCTTGCTGTGTCTGAAAAAGCAAATTGTCATGTTGGAAAGAATCACATGACAAGAACTGAAGGTCGGCACCAGTCAAGGTAGTCAGCAAAAAATTTTTCTTCAGTCCAATAGGCACACCTAACTAAAGTCAAGAAACAACAACACAAGCTTTGAGGCAGATTGTTCCCCCATGAAACCTGAGCTGCCACCCCAGTTCTGCCCTGACACTTTGCTTAGAGGCTTGTGAGAGACTGAGAACTAGAGAACACAAGAAAACAAAGTCTAGATTACAGACCCACAGAAACTTTGAAGAAATGTGTGACACACATCACATAGCAATTATGGTGGCTTAACTGAGGTTGTCTCTCAAAAGCTCAGTCAGTGCTTTGGTCCCTACTTACTGGCACTGTGGAGGTTTAAATAAAAATGGTCACCAGGGCATTATTAGGAACTGTGGTCTTGTTTGAGTAGGTGTGGCCTTATTGCAGGAAGTGTGTCCCTAGGGGTGCACTTTGAGGTCTCAGATGCTCAAACCATGCCCAGTATGGCATCCTCTCTTTTTTCCTCTTACCTGTCAATCTGGATATAGAGCTGTCAAATCCTTCACCAGCACCATGTCTGGCTGCACAGTGCCATGCTTCCCACCATGTCGATAGAGGACTAAGTCTCTAAAACTGTAAGCCAGCCCCAACTAAATGTTTTCCTTTATAAGTGTTGCCGTGGCCATGGTGTCTCTTGACAGCAATAGAAACCATAACCAAGACAGGCACTGTTTGGGGACAGGGGTGCTTAGGCGGTGTAAACATGCAGGAGGAAATAGGTCACTGAAGGAGGACTTTGAGAGTAAAAACCTTCACAGCCCTTTTAGTTTGTTCTCTCTCTGTTGTATTCTTGGCTTTCAACTTCCTGTTCCTGACACCACACCTTTCTCTTGATGCCACACCTCCCCACCGTGATGGACTCTTATCTCTCTGGAACCATAAGCCCAAATAAATAGTTCACTTTATAAGTCACTTTTGGTCATTTTTTTAACACAATCAGAGAAAAGTAATGACTACAACAATAAATAAAGAAGATAAAGCACAAGCAAAGGTTGTTATGAGAGAGCTTAGAAATGAGAGAGAGAAGAAATGGCTTAAAGTTGGCAAAAGGCTGTTGAATTCCTGGCTGCTCAGCCCCAAAATAGTCATACAGAAACTATATTATTTGCAATACTGTTTAAGCATATTTCTGCCTAACTCTTACATCTTAAACTAACCCATTTCTATTATTTTATATTTTACCATGAGTCTCGTGGCCTACTGGCAAGGTTCCAGCTACCAGCTTGGGTATTTCCCCTCTGTTGGCTACATGGCTTCTAGTGACTCTGCCTTCTTTCTCCCAGCATTCAGTTTAGTTTTCCCTGTCTAGCTCTACTCTGCCCTATCACAGGCCAAGGTAGCTTCTTAATCATTAACCAATAAAAGCAACACATATACAGAAGGACTTCCCACACCATCTTGAGATGAAGCAATGAGGTTTGGCCTCTCTAAAAACGTGTGGAGACAGACAGTTAGATTAGGACAACTGGAGGCATTAGGGAGGAACAGTCCAAGCCTTGGAACTCTGAAATAGATTATAAGAAAAATAAAAATTCTCTCCAGAGCCATCCAAAGTCTATGCTGGGAAATAAATCTTGGTCCTTTGGAGGAACGGGTAGTGCTGCCCACAATGGACTTGAGGCCTTCTAGATGAATTAACAACAAAGATGTTCCTACAGACAGACATGATCTGGACAATTCATCAACTGAGAGTGATGGATTCTCCCTAAGTGACCCTAGGATATGTCAAATTGACACTTAAAGCTAGCTAGGGCAAACTCCCAGCATCCTTACAGGTAATTCCTTTTTCTTCTTTCTCTTCTTCTTCTTCCTCTTCCTCT
>NW_004949103.1:10608282-10626603 GCF_000317375.1 Microtus ochrogaster
TGGCCTCGAACTCACAGAGATCCGCCTGCCTCTGCCTCCCAAGTGCTGGGATTAAAGGCGTGCGCCACCACCGCCCGGCTCTCTTTTCTTCTTTTTTTACGGTTTGCTTGACTTGATTTTTGTCACTTTCTACTAAAAATCCTTTTCTAAAGTTTCCTTCTTTTCTTCTGATTTGTCTTCTAAGACGATCCCCCATATACCTTATACATGAAAAGATGACATGTTCTCTCAAGTCCCAAATTTGTCTTCTCTCATAGTGCCAACATCATCCTTCAAATCTTGATTTGAAATAGATATATTTCAAATTTTTCATGTCCACTAAATTTCTTCAAATCTACCTTCTTTCCTAAGCATTTTTCAATTTCTCCTATCACAATAAATAAGTATATAACAATCACTCAAATTAACAGCCTAAAATTATCTTTGACCATTTTTGTTTCCCTCAATTATTAATGAACCCCAGTAGCCCTCTTTAGAAAATGTATCTAAGATCTAGCCATATCTGTTAGTTATGCTAGTTAGCTTCAATTAGCAAATTTATCCAACCTGGAGTCACCTATAAGAAGTACCTAGATCTGATTGACCTGTGGCCATGTCTATGAAGAATTGTCCTGACTGTTTATTGATATAGGAGGATCCAACCACTGTGGGTAGTAGCAGGTGGTCCTGAGACTGAGTCAACCAGCCACATTCTTCCATGATTCCTGCCTTCAAGTTTCTGCTCTGACTACCCCCAATGATGAACTGTGACCTGGAAGTGTAAGATGAAATAAACCCTTTTCTCCTCTAAGCTGATTTTAGTCATAGCAACAGAAAAGAAAATAGCACACCTGTTTGCTTCATAGATTAAATCCAAGTCACCACTTGGGACATTCTTAAAGTCCCACTTCAGACACAATTCTTCCTCCCTCAGTTCTTCCTGACCTCACCCAACCAACATGTAAATACAATGGCTATCCTTAGAGCTTCTAAAACAGTATCTTTAGAAGGTAATAATATTGTGAAGCTAAGTTACCTAAATTCTCATAAAGACTACCCATCACAGAAAAGAACAAATTATTGCCTGAGCCCAGAAGCTCTTAACTTCTAACCACTGCATATCTACCTGACTTTTCTCATGACTTTCTCTCTATTCATTAAGCTTTAGAAACTTATTTCCGCTGCTTTACATTTTTCTCCCATTTTCTCTAAGTATTTTCCATCTCAAGTCCTTTGCCCCTCATGTTGCCAAGCATGCTCTGTCTCCATATTCTTGCTCTATTCACATACAATTCAAAGGTGACTTTCTCAGAGAATACACTGCCCTCCTCCGTAAAGAATCCTCAGGTTAACTATCCCACAGTTCTCCTTTTTTTCAATCACTTGTTATAATCTAAAAAGATCTAAGATATGTTATTGTGTATTGGTCTATTATCAAAATTCTTCTAAATGTTATTGTATATTGCTATGTTATCAAAATTCTTCTGAAAAACTAAATATGGACCAAGAAAGAAGACACCTCATGCTGCCTGCTGGGATAGTCAGAAGCTCCAGTCGAGTGCAATGCTAGGCTCCAGCAATTGCTAGGTGACAGTTGTGCATGAATGGATGACAGATGTAAGAAAAGAAACAAAGTCCATGCTTTCTTTAGCTCATCACCCTTCATCCCCAAGTGTGATGGATCACTCTACTCTGCCTTTGTATGGCATTCCCAAGCAACACCATCATATTAAAAAGAAGCCACTTACTTGTGGCTAGAAAGATGGCTCAGTGACTAAGATCACTTGCTGCTTTTCTAGAGGACCATTTCCTAGCACCCACATCAGTTAGCTCACAGTCACCTGTGATTCCAGCTCCAGGTGACCCAACACCCTCTGACTTCCGTGGGCACCTGCATTCACATACTGCACTTCAACACATGCAGGCACACAAATAGAAACATACACTTTTAAAATGAATACATTAATCTTTTAAAAATATTTGCCTTGGTATCTTGGATTGTGAAATGAAGATGGAAACATTTACACTAGAAAAATTATTTTCTAGAATTAATTTTAATAATAAAGATAAAGTTTTTGTTGTATATGCGTTGTACTAAGGCAAATTAATAAACTAATCAAAATCAACAGAAATCGATATAAGCTTTGCCAGAAATCACCATGTTGTTTGTAAATAAATTCTGTTGAGCATTCTTGTTTCGTGAAGAGTGAGTTTGAAGAACCTTTAAAGGAGATTTAGTTCTGGCATATCCAAGAACAGATGTGGAAATAGGCCTAGTAAAATTGCATACTGAGAGCCAGAACTGTAACCTAACCTTCTGCCATCCTCTCCTGGGCAATGTCCATTCTGCTTCCCTGTACTGATGAGATAATACTCAAAGCAGAGTTGGAAAGATGGTGCCTAAAGCAACTTGCCTGAAAGCTAACAAAAGGCCATCAATATAAATGACTCTAAAATTTCAGCCTACTTACTAAAAAAGAATTTTTTGCTTAATCCCAACAAAATAGGATATTCCCCAAACACAAAAACAAAAGCCAAACCTCATTTTTACACTGACAGAGCCCAGTTTGAGCTCTTTTATAGTCCACAACCAGATGTGTATTTTAAAAAAACATCTGTTCCAATCAGGATGCAAAACAAACTACATAAAATGGAACTCTTACCCCAAATTTCTTTCAAATGAGAGAGGAAATAATGAAGAGAGCCGTAAAACATAAGTTGGAGGTGCAGACAGGTAATGAGATGGATAACACAACAGGCACCGTAGTAGATGGTGGCAGGCGTAGGTGCCTGATGGAAGCAAGCAGATGGGACAGGTGTTAAGGCTTTGTCTCCATGTGTTCCCATCAGGCAGGCAGCTCTGGGGAGGGGCCAGCAGCCCCAGGGCTTCTGCCACAGATGTGCTCACTCCCCAGACACCTATTTCAGTATTGTTTTCTGCTCTTCCAAATGCACATTCAAGATCTCCATTCCTTCCTGTTACCTCTTAAAAGCCTCTAACTCTTGTTTCAATAAAAAAAAAAGAGGGGGGGGTGCATTGTTTCCAGCTGTATCTGTTCACAGAAATGATCGACACCGAAGCTGCCTTTGGTAACTCTTCCAAAGATACTTCTGTGAAATCTCACCACACTGGCATTCAGTTTAGAACATGAAGGTGGATTCCTCTGTTCCTGTTGTGTTCGTCTGTGATTGATTGGGGTACCCTTCAAATCATTCAGTATGCGCCATACAGAAAATGTTATTGATTCCTAATGCATTCAACACGTAGCTGTGAACACAAGTCTAGAAATAGAGAACAATTATAAGACTCTGCTTAAAATCTTAATCTTGCAGGTGAATCTTAATCTCAGTGCCCTCAAATTAGGAATGCTAATAGAAGCCGTGTTCTTATCACTGACAGAATCAAAAGAATTCTGTTCCATTTTGACTAGCTGTTGGTGACTATCCATGCTTCCACTCAATCAGCATCCACTCAATAGTCATGGTCTGCCAAGGTTTTTGTTCAATGCTGAAGACCCCAACATATTTCACAGTCCCTTCTCCGGCTGTCTCCATAATCCACCATCTAGTGCAAGGACTGAACAAATCGACCTTTCATGGATCTGGTTTCTGGTATTTGGGCATGGCTGTGCCCTCCTCCCCTTGGATACAGAGAGGGTGTGAGACTTGCTTCCTCCCAACATAACATAGCTTCAAAGGTGACAGGTGTCTCTCTTTGTGACGGGTTACGTGTGTCATGCTCCCTGTGACTTGATGAAGTAAGATACTGTGTTGAGGAAGCCCATATAGTAAGGAAAGTGGCCACTATCTACCAGGCAGCAAAGAGTGGGAACCTTCAGTTCCACGGCCATAAGAAGAGCCAGCAACTTAAGAGAGTTTAAAAGTGGGATCTTCCTCAATCCAAGCCTTAGGCAGAAGCACAGTATGACTAATACTTAGACCACAGCTGTTTAAGTCTCTGAGCAGAGGTCTCGGCTATGCTATAGAAATGAATGTCACTTCATAAAAGTAGTGAATCATTCCTTAACACCATGGATATGAGAAATGGATGCTGATCAATGAAATTTACAGTATCAAGATGGCATGTGAGTTGGTTTAAATGTTTTAGAGCCAGTCTCCAACTACATCCACTTCCTGGGGCTGCTATGGAGAGTCCCATTAACTTTGGATAGTTCAAAAACATAGGAACTTGCTCCTAGCTTTGGCAGCTACCTGTCTAAAATCAGACTGTCAGCACAAGCGTGCTCTAATAGAAGTCCCCCTAACTTTCTGGTGCTGGGTAGCTCCTTGTGACTCTTCTCTGTTCTCAGTATTGTGTCTGAGTCTCTGGAGTCTCCCAGTATCTTCCTGAGCTGCTTTCTGGGGCTGTATTCCCTTGCATTGTTTCTTTATAAGGCTGTTGGATTTATGATTAACTCTCTTCTATCTCATCTTAACTAGTTACATCTCAACCTCTCCATAAGTAAAGACGAAATCTGAGGTTCACAGTGGACCTGATTTTAGGGGAGATTCAATTTGATACATGGTTACAACCATGTTTGAAAACTGTTGTAGTACTTTCTTGTCAGACTTTGTTTGGGATCCTCAGCCCCAAATAATGACACAAAGACTTATTATTAATTATGAAAGCTTGACCTTAGCTTAGGATCATTCCCTAACTGTGTGTGTGCATATATATAGAACTCTTATAACTTAAATTAACCCATTTATATTAATCTACTTTCTGCTACATGCTGTTACCTCTCCTCCATAATGTACATCCAACTTGCTCCATGTCTCACTGGAAAATCTCCCCCATCAGATACTAACCCAGAGTTTTTATCTCTGCCCAGAAGTTCTGCCAAACATCTCCTGCCTAGCTATTGGCCGTTCAACTTTTTATTAAACCAATCACAATTACACAATTACACACAGTATACAAATATTCCACAACAAAAGACAATAAAAAGCTAAAAAAAACCTAAAACTAAATATAACCCTCTAATTTTAGAAATGGTGAGTGGCATTTGACTCCTACTAGCAACCCTACTCAGGTCAGCGAGTTTCTTTTTGTCTGATAATTACTAGAGAACAATGAAATTATACCTCTGTTATAGTGTCACATCAACCTTACAAACCTAGCATTTAAGTGAAGATTGTGTCACTGAAAAAGCCCAAAAGGTGGAAGGTCCTGATGCCTTTGGGAAATATGAACCTTCTGCTTGCTGGATAATGCATGCTTAGTCAACACATGCTTGTATGTATATCAACATTTGCTCTGAGTCTTGCTTTCATTGGCAATAAGATAGTAAGGGAAGGGTTGCCATTTTCACATGCTCTGACACTATGGACCAAAAAACACCAAGGAACTGGACATGACCTCACTGATAAGAGTTGTCTACAACACCCTTCAGTCTTACTTTCCTCTCTCTCTCTCTCCCTCTCTCTCTCTCTCTCTCTCTCTCTCTCTCTCTCTCTCTCTCTCTCTCTCTCACCTCCCCCCTCTCTTGGCTTTCTAAACCAAACTGCTATAGTCTCTCATCTGGACTTTGCTATTCCCATCTACTCAATCCAAAACTGAAATGCAGGTTCAACCCCCATCAAACCAAGTTTTTCTCAAGGCCACCCATGTTTGTGAATAGAAAAACCAAATGGATTTGGTAGTTAATATTCACTGTCAATCTGATTGAATTTAAAATCACCATGGAAACACTCCTTTCCCCTCCCCTCTTCTGTGATGTAATGTTATAAACTGACTCACATTTCTACCATGCCTGCTTCTGCAGATAAACTGTTCCTTTAAGCTGTAAGCCAAAACAAGCACTTCCCTGCTTCCTTTTGTCAAGTCATAAGACAAGTGTAGATGAATGTTTCTTTGAGTCACCAGCTCACAAAAACTGACATGGAAACATTATCAATTATGAAAGCTCAGCCTATACCTTAGGCTTGTTTCTAAATAGCTCTTAAAATTTAAATTAACCCATTTCTCTTCATCTACATGCTGCCTCGTGGCTCATGGCTTTTACCCCTCCTCTTGCATGTCTTGCTCCTCCTTTCTTCTTTCCCAAACTCTTTCTATCCAGAAGTTCCACCCGACCTCTTCCTGTCTCACTATTGGTCATTCAGCTCTTACCAAGCTAATTAGAAGGCATCTTGGCACAGACACATTTTCACAATGTACAAAAAGATCATTCCACAACAGACAAGAAACTAATTAGCTTTCCAGCTCTTCTTTTGGCAGAAACATAGATGTCAAGCAAGCATTCATTTCTTCTTCAATCCTCTCTTCCCTTGGCTTCTTTGTCATGCCTCTTCTCAAACCTCTACATCCCAGAACATTGCTCTTTGGTCTCTCGGCAGCTTTCTCCCTCTGTCATCTTTCCTCTGAATATTTCTAAAAAGAAAATTACTAAACCTACTTCTGTTTTCATCTTCTACCCCCCAGGTAATCTAGCTTATTCTCTAATAACTCCATGCATTATTGTACACTAATAATGACAAAACCATTTTTCTGAGCTCTGCATCTACATGCTCAGTGTCTATTAGACATCGGCCTGGATGACCTATGTGTATTAGTTACATTTCTTGTTTTCTCTGACTTACAATTCGGGTGGATGTATTCATTCATGGAGTAAGGTGTTAGCTGGTCACATCACATCCAAAAGCAGGAAGCAGAGAATGAACAGGAAACGGGATCTATACAATAAAAGTTCAGGGCCCACAGTCAGTGATCCACTTCCTCCAGCAAGGCAAGAACCTTCTAAAGGTCCCACAACTGTTCCCAAATGCAAAACTGTCTGGGAAAAAAATGACCAAACACGTAAGCCTATGGGAGACATGTTGCATCCAAACCACAACACCATAGGAAGCTCAAACCAGTTTGCTTCGGTTGTTTTGATTTCTCCCTGTTAGTAACTGTTCTTTCTCTCTGGTTGACCTCACATAATAAAGGCCCAGTTTCACTAGAACACAAAACAGAAAGCTGACCACTTCTCTCCTCTTTGGGTCCCATGATAATAAACCCTCAAATTCAACTCTACCTTCTATTCTACTGAAAGGGCTGTAGCACTGACATCGGTTCCCCTTCTGTGCTCCTGCAGAAATCTATCCTACTGCCTCAGTCCTTAGGATTCCCCCAATCTGTCCTCTGATCACCACTGATTGCCTCAATAACAGACCACCTCACTCACTCACTTATAATGCTTACCACCCTTCCTGACAGCAGGATTTCTCAATCTCAGCACTACTAGCCAATAGTTGAAATCAGAGCACTTTTTACTACAGTATCTGTTCTTACATTGAAAAGTGTTTAGTCCATATCCCCGTTCTCTTCTCATAAGCAGCCAGTAGTACCCTCTGAGCCTGAAGAAAGACATGTGCCAAGTGTCCTCTGTGGAGTCTGTGGATTGTTTTCTCTTAAGAACATCTCACCTGGAGAATAAAATCAAAACCCTTTGGTGGAGCAAATGGCACTCCATCAGTCGATCCAAAGCTACTAGCCACCCCCTCTCTTTGTTGTAATTGTGATGCCTATGAAACCCTACACAAGTCTTTAGTATTGCATTCCATGTATTGCATCATAACTAATTCTGATTTTCCCATGAACCATAAGCTTCTCAGTGTGAAGGAACTCTCCAGTCTCATCTGTGTCACCATATTCTACATCAACAGATGCAAGCAACTGAAGATCAGAATTAACTCAGAAGCAACCACAGATCTACTGAACATGTACAGATCTCTTTTTTTTTTGTCCTTATTCTTTGAACAACACAGCAATGGCCTACAATGTATCTGATTCTGTAAGTAGCCAGACATTACTTAAGGTGCATGTGAAGATATGCAAACATTGTGCCATTTAATACAAGGGGCTTCAGCATCTGTAGACTGCTTGGAAACAGAAACAACTCTGGCCTTTGCACTGACTATTGTCCAAACATAGTCCCATATTCTCCTATTCAACTTTTGAGCACTTGAGCAACAATATTCTTGTGTTGTATTATACATTTGGTTGTCCTAGTTGGAGTGCAAAATCTTTTAAAACTAGATAATATAAAGTTCTTGTAGTATAACTTATTATTGACTTTGAGAAACACACTGGCTTCTATAAAAAACTTCTTCCATAGAACATGAGCCTTAGAAGAATGGCAGTTGAGATTCCATAGTTCAAGAATTCAAATTAAAGTCCAGGTTTCCATCTAGTGATGTCCATAACATGCATTTAATATTTCTAAGTTTAGGTTTCCCTAGTATAGCAAAATGAAGACAGCAAAGACAGTAATAGTATTGGTCCCATTCAAAAGACATGTTTTTGAGTACTGAGGGTACAGTTGAGATCAAAACAGTTAAGAGGTAACAGCATGTCGGTGCACACCTTTAATTCTAACTCTAGAGAGGCTAAGGCAGGATTGTGAGTTCGAGGCCACTTTGGATTGAGTAGCAAGTTTTATGATAGTCTGAGTTACAGAGCTAGACTGTGTGAGAAAGAAAAAGAGAGTCTTGGAAAGAAAGTTATGAAGGAAGAGAGAGAGAGAGAGAGAGAGAGAGAGAGAGAGAGAGAGAGAGAGGAAAGAGGTTAACTAACTGAAAAGAAATGGCCCAGCAGTTAAGAGCACTGGATACTCTCACAGGAGACCCAGATTTGGCTTCCAGCACCCACATAGCATCTCACAACCATCTATAACTCCACTTCCAGGTGCGATGCACACTTCTGGCCCCTGAGAGCCCTACATGCACATGTTATACAGACAAAAAATGCAGGTAAAACACTCATGTGCATAAACAAATAATAAAATAAGATAATTTTGGAAGAACAGCATCTGGCCATTTATTCCCTCACTCAAGGTTATAAATATACAAAAAAAATACCATTCCATGTGATATTCATTGCTATCAAGAAAACCTACCAGGGTAGTGGCTGAGATAGCTAGAAAAAATTGTTTATTGAGAACGAGCTTTACTACTGGGCTTGGTGGCAGCACTCGGAGTAAAGGAAATGAGAAGCTCAAGGTCTTCCTGGGTTACAGACTTAAACCCTGTCTCAAATAAAGAAGAGAAAAGGGAAGGAGAAAATGAGATGAGGGAGGAACAAAAGAGAGAAAGCATCATTGAGAAAATAAAATTTGGCCTCCTAACCTATACAGGAACGATGTGAAGTTAAAATGAGATCAAAGCATGTAAAATAATGAACAGAGAGAATTTTTATAAAGATTGCAAATATTCTGTGAACAGTTGTTATTGTTATTGAAGGGAATATCCACTAGAGGGAAGTATCAGTCATTGGAGTCTCTACTACTGTGACAGGGATTTGGCTCCTTGACACCTAATTCCAGTTTAATCCTGCCAACACAAGCAACCATGAAGAACAGGTAGTATTGGTCCCATTCTTTAAGACTGGGGCTCAGGGAGCAACTGACCCTGGGTCTCACAGTTCTTGCTTGAATCGAACTATACTGGCTGTCTCACATCAAACCCCTGCTTTCTCAGTTAAGTCCTGCTACTGCTCTCTTGATATCGACATCACTCAAAGACTGAAAGAGGCGCACAAGTGCTGGGCAGGGGAAGATCAATAAGTGGGAGGGAGAAAGGAGAAAGATCCATACTGAGTTGCAGTTCACAATTCGGAGTCAGAAGCACTGGCGAGCCACGGAATGAGCAAGCACCTGACATGAAAGGAAAACTCTTCAGAGCCCTTCCCAGGGTTGGGCTGGCTTTCCACTCCATTCTGCAGCCACTCGCTGAGGATAGTCCCAGGAAATCAAAGATTCAAGCTCCACTTCGCTGCCCTGAAACAGAACTGATAGAATCACTTCCCTGAGGTCCCCACAGGGCAGAAATAGGGAGAGATTTTTGCACTTTTAACCTGACAGCGATTTTATGTTTGGTAAACAACGTTCTGGTGTGTCCCACCTGACCTCCCAAAGACTATGACCGGATAAAGAGGCAAAGGGTCCTCCAGGCATCTCTTCCAATACCTAGTGTGTGGAGATGCAGATAGAATTCAGTCAATGTTTCATCAGAGAGTCGGTAGCAACAGAGACCAGAACCTGAGTGAAAATGGGAGGAAAATGGAGGCAAACTCCACTCTGGGGATCAATTCACAAGCTGCCTCACACTGACTTTGAGACATGAAGAGATGAAAACTCAATCTCCACATGGTCCATCCAGTCTTCCACCCAACCACATTAACTGGGGGTAATCAGGTGTCTTAAGAAAAGCACAGGTCTCACTTTCAGCATTAGCGTTCCCCACTGTTAACTTATACAGGTATTTTACCCAAGAGTTAATGCAATTTTATGATTTTTATTGTAAAAGAAATACCTTCTGTTCTTCAAATTTTAAGAAACAGTGGCTTATGGGTAAAAATCGAGCAGTTGTCAAGGAAGAATGGAGAACACTCAATTTATAGAATTTGCTGATTTCCATGGTGCACACATCTCTGTCATGGCCAGTTTTGAGCTCCCAAGGTGAAGTCTAAAGTGAAGACTTCAGAACAGCTGCTGACCAACAGGTCCAGTCCATCATGGAGCTCGCTGGTCACCTTCCTCTAGCACTGGCAAGAGTAAAACTCGATTCCAAGGAAAGAAGGAAGCACAATGAAACCGGAAGTGTTGAATTGAAGTCAGGATCCTTTCACTCTGGCCTGGAGTTGCTCAGATGTGCTTTGAGATCTTAAGTTGGTCCTTTCCCCCATTCTCGACCAAGTATCTCAAGTGGAAAGAGAGGGGTGTGGAGGGCAAGATGACTCCTGGTATAATGGCACTGGCCCCCAAGATTGACAAGAAAAAGGGATTAAACAAGGCTGAGACTCATTGAGAGTCGCCTTAGGGGAATCAGGCACAATTGTTGATGACATGTAAGAGGTGAGAAAACATTCTTAGCAAGGTTATTGTGGCACAAGCATGCTCCCACCGTCAGCAAACCCTAGGCCAGGACTGTTAGTTAGCTTTGGGCTTCAGAGACCCGTTGCTGGGCTCTGCTCGGGATACGGGCTCAGGATTGTTACACTCAAGAACAATGGCAATGGGTTTTTGATCCTACTGCACATACTGGCTTTGGGGGAACCTAGGCAGTTTGAATGCTCAACTTACTAGACCTGGATGGAGGTGGGGGGTCCTTGGACTTCCCACAGGTCAGGGAACCCTGATTGCTCTTCGAGCTGATGAGGGAGAGGGACTTGATCAGGGGAGGGGGAGGGAAATAGGAGGCGGTGGCGAGGAAGAGGCAGAAATCCTTAATAAATAAATAAATTTAAAAAAAACGATAAAATCAAACACATCAGAATCTCTGGAGTCTATTTGCACATGCGTGGATCCACGAACCAGGCGGCACAGCACAGCACACGGTTCAGTGCTTCCTAGTGGGCAGAGATAAAGGGGAAAGATTCCTAAGATGTCTGAGGACGCTAAACAGAGAAAAGGTAATGTATTGGCTAAACGCAACTAGAGGTCAGCAGGTCGGTTTTAACTAGGGAAAGTGAAGTGGGAAGCTTCCTGTTTACACTGGCTTTCAATTTATTTATGAAGAATCTCCACACTGCTTTTCAATCTAATGCTCCCAGCTAAATTTTTCAACGGAAGTTAACAAGAACTCATTGGAACTGGGACACTTGAGCGATTTACTCAGTGGTTAAGAGTGCCTTGCTCTTCCAGAAGATTCACGTTCAGGTGGCTCACAACTGTCACTCCAGCTTCAAGGCATCGGAAACCCTCTTCTAGCCTCTGTGAGCGCTTGTACATGCATGGTATGTGCATGCACGCACACTCAAACATGAGCACGGCCACAATACACACATGCACATTAATTTTTTAAATTAAAATAAAACTTTTAAAAATTTTCACTGAAATGGGCTTGCAGCAACCAGTCTCTTTTGCCATTAGCAGGCAAACTTCATGCTCAAACTCTGAGAGCAAAGTGGCTAGGTTACATGGCCCTTTTGTTTCTTTATTTCATCCCAGCATTTATGTCAACATTCAGGGCTAGTGGAGCACCCTGACATCCAAAAGGCAATCTTGCTTGTAAAATTAAATGAAAATTTTTAAGTGATACTTTATCCCTAAGAGAAAAGATTATCACCTTCAAAATGAGCGCATTAAAGACTGGCTGATTATTTTGAAAGGGATCTCTGTACACTGGTTCACAGATTTAGATTATATCTGAGATCCTCGGGACACACCAAGAATACAGTGTGAACTACTGGCTTAGCCTCAAAGAAAGAAAAGCTTCCAGAAAAGTTAGTGGAAATTAAAACATGCCCAAAGTCTGCAGAGGCAGATGAAAACAATTCTTATCTTACTTTCTGTTCATCGATTTACTCAGCCAAGCACTAAACCAACGAACTATACCCTCAGCCTCCAAGACGAATATTAATAAAGTCTATTTCAACTTAATTTTTGTTTGCACTCAACATTCATTTTCATATGAAGCTCTCCACATCTCAGATCAGTATGAGTTCATCCCACATGCATATTCATGGCTGTGTTAGGTGTTGCTGTAATATTCAATAATAAAAACCCTATATAGGGATGAAGAGGTGGCTCAATCCGAAAAGGTTTTGCCATACAAACATAAGGACCTGAGATCAAGCTCCACCACCCATGAAAAGCCCAGGCATGGTGGTGTATGTCTGTAATTCCAGTGCTGGGAAAGCAGAGACAGGTGAATTCCTAGCCAAATACCTGAGTTCCAAACTCAGTGGAGAGACCCTGCCTCAAAAAATAAAAAATAAGGTAGAGGGAGAGACAGCTTATTGGTAAAAGCACTTGCTGCTCTTCCAGAGGATCCAGGCTTGGTTCCCAGCACCCACATCAGGTGGCTCACAACCATCTGCTATGTCAGTTCTAGAGAGTCTGATAGCCTCTCCTGACCTTTGTGGGCACTGCACACATACAATGCACATACCTTCGTGTACAATAATAAATATTAAAAGCAAGTAAGGTGGAGAACAATGGAGAGGCTCACACACATGAAAAAGATATATACACGTACAGATATGTAAAGACACATAGTTTGCTTTTTATGGCCAGGAATTGCCCATGTTGTTCATTTTCCTAATTTTTCTGTTTTTCTTTTATCTTTAGTATATGTTATTTTATAACGTGTCTTTCATCCATCGATACATTGTTGGTTTAATTCCATATCGGTAAGTACTTTCTATGTTCTTCTCCAAAACAGTTCAATGTAAGGTTTAACTGTTTAACAGTTATGGTTGGATATTTGTGTTGTTTCTACATTCTGTAATGATAAGCAACATTATAAGTGAGAGTTTCATGGCCAAATAATGTGTTTTCACAGTTGTCTACATGTACATAACTAAATGGTCTTTGATGTCTGGTTATAAAGGTTTCCCATGTAGAAGTCATACACCAAATGTCCTCTGGAGGGCTGTGCTCACCTTGTCAGACTGAATGTGTCTGTCTCTGAAGGACCAGGGCTGTGCTCACCTCGTCAGACTGACTGAATGTCTCTGTCTCTGAAGGACCAGGGCTGTGCTCACCTCGTCAGACTGACTGAATGTCTCTGTCTCTGAAGGACCAGGGCTGTGCTCACCTCGTCAGACTGAATGTGTCTGTCTCTGAAGGACCAGGGCCTTGCACATAGCTGACACTTGAATGGCATCAATGCTTTTGACTTAAATGTCCCACATGGATTCGGTTTTCTCTCCAGTCTGGACCAAGCTTGATTTTTTTTGATATTACAGATACTTCTTGATTCACAGTGGGGGTTATATTTTAATAAGCCTATTGTAAGTTTGAAATATTATAAATTGGTTTATTTATGATCCAGCTATAACATTTTTGAATATGTATCAAAGGAGGCTAGGCAAGCACACCGCAGAGATAGATACCTTACTGTGGCAAAACTATAGTATGCCCACCAACAGGTGGGTCAATGAAACATGATGCAGACAGACAGACAGACAGACAGACAGACAGACAGTGTGTGTGTCTGTGTGTCTGTGTCTGTGTGTGTGTGTGTTTTATTCAGCTGTAAAGATGAATGGAATTATGTTATTTGCAGGAAAGTGATGGAACTAGAGATCTTATTAAGAAAAAAATATCCAGGCACAGAAAGCCAAGCAGTATAGGTTTTCTCCCTCGTCTAAATTTTAAAATGAGGTGGAAAGAACGAGAGAGGGTGATGGGAGAGAAACAAGACAAGCGTGTGTGATTTCTCCTATTCATGAGATGTCTGTGGAACAGAGTACTTGGGGAGAAGAAGGAAAGCAGTGGGAAGAGAAAAGGGTTATGGAGTAAAGTGTGGACAAAATAAAAAGATTCACACCTGTGGGAAAGCCGCGATAACACCCACCTTTTATATGATAACTTAAGGTTTTAATAAAAAAAAAAAGTCACATTTAATATGCCTAACTTTCCAGCAACTTCTCTGCATCGTCTGTTCCCATACTCACTCTCATTTACTAATTATGACAAGGAAACCAAAAGCCATGAGGAGCTCGACCTAAAAGAGGTTACCATTTGTCTGCTACTTGTCCGTCATGACAAAGTAGGCATGGCAGCAAGAGTGTAAGGCGGCTCGTCACACAGAATCAGGTATGAGTAAGCATGTGAGATAGCTGGTTCCACAGAGTCTGGTATGAGCAAGTGTGTGAGGGGAATGGTGACACTGAATAAGGTCTGTGCTCACCAGGCTTTCTACTTTCTCCTGTTTTATTTGGTCTAAGCCCCCAGCCCATGGGATAGTACAACCCATATTAGAATGGATCTCCCCTACTCAGTTAAACTTCTCTGTAAATGCCTTCTCTGGCGTGCCAGAGGTGTGTCTCCTACATGATTTTAAGTTTAATAACACTGAAAGTAAGGATAAATAACCCAAGTCCACCCTTGTTGGCTTGATACACAACACATCACTTTAAACCAAAACATGCCACCCATAGTCCTCAAAAAAACAAAATGTCCAAAGTGCATCAAGTTCACCCAACAGTGCTCACAGTCTGCTCTGAGACCCACAGTAACATCTTAAGCGTGAATCCCCTTAGAATCAAAAGCAAGTTACAGAGTCTGAGGATGTAGTTCAGTTGGTAGACGGCTTGCCTAGCATGCCCTAAGGCCTAGTTTTGATCCCTGCCACAGCATAAAACCAAGCATGGGGCAAGCATACGCCTCTCATTCCAGCACTTGGTATAAGGGGATAAGACATGCAAGCTCCTCCTCAGTTACATTGCGAACTCAAGGCTAGCCTGGGCTACATAATATCCTGTCTCTAGAAAAGGAATAAACTTACTTCTAATATACAATGACAACATATTGAACATTCCCATGATGAAGGGAGAACATAGAGAAGACAAGGAGAGATCAGACCAAAGCAAGATTAAAGCCCAGTAGGAGAAACAACGGATGCTGCAGCTTCGTGTCTGGCATCAAGGGCATGTGGTGGCATCATCTAGGCTCCACTGCTATCCCTGCAGCCCTGCAGATTGCAGCACCTGTAGACTCCCCTTTGGACCAACTCCACTCTGTACCTACAACTTTACTTACCAGGCATCACACAGTCCTGTCGACATCTTGAGGTTCCACTGAAACTCGGGCTGCACCTTCACAGCTTCACAGAGCCCTCCTTGAAGGAAATCGGACACCGACAAACACGGCCTAGTCCCAGGAACTTTGTCCAAGCTTGGTGAAAGTCTCTACATCTCCGTAGCTTTCGCATTTAAATGCCTGTAAAGCCAACATCACATAAATGATGACTTCATTTCAAATGACTTTGTATCCTTACATCCTGGAGCCTTCTATGGCTATGGTACCTCTCTCAAAGCACCATGCTTATCGTCCCCATGCAGAGTGAGAGGTTCCTCTTTAATTGTGCTGGTTTCTTTTAACAATTATCCCTGCTGTGTCCACAGCCACTGTGTTCACAGCTTTAAGCCAGCTGATTCTCTTCTTCTAGTCATGGTGTGCATTTTCAAAGTCTCTTTGTTCCATTTTATGTTCTCCCTCACTATAAATGTGGCTACAAGCAGGCAGAGGTGACTATGCCACACCCCAAATAAAAAAATGGCTGCCTTGAAATTTAGTTTACCAAACAGAATAGTCATTATTTTTTTTTATTCAGTATCACTCAAAGTTTCAGAACATGAGCAGAACACAGATGGAATCTTTGCCTGAATACAATAGAAATGGCCGCTATCTCACTTCCTGAGCAAGGCTTTGCTCCTCTCTAAGACATTATGAACCCAGAACTCACTATTCACATTCCTTTCTGCACTCTAGCCTTCCTAATTTCCACCAGAGTACACTGGCAGACTCTGGGGCCTCTGTAGTCTGCAGCTCCCAATTCTTCCACATTTCTTCTACAGACCCAGACCAAAAACCTACAAACCACATAGTCATAGAACCATAGCTTATATTAGCCTACATCAGAGACTTTCTCATTTCTGTTGTATTAGGAGCGGCGAGGCTGTGTCCCGCCACCCAGCCGCCCACACGGCTAGCTTTATACCTGAAATAATTACACAGAAACTGTATTTCTTTAAACACTGCCTGGCCCATTAGTTTTAGCCTCTTATTGGCTAGCTCTTACATATTGACCTAACCCATTTCTAATAATCTGTGTAGCCCATGAGCTGGCTTAACAGGAATGATCTTAACCTGCATCTGCCTGGAGTGGGAGAATCATGGTGACTCCTTGACTCAGCTTCTTTCTCCCAGCATTCTGTTCTGTTTACTCCACCTACCTAATTTTATGTCCTATTAAAGGGCCAAGGCAGTCTCTTTATTTAACCAATAAAGTTAACACAAAACAGAAGACTCTCCCCATCACATTTCTGTGTCCAAGTATCTGACAAAAGTCAACCTGAGGATTTATCTTGACACATTTTTTATGACTATGGCCAGTATGGCAGGAATTGGATGTGACTGGTCATACTGTGCTGGCAGTCAGGAAAAAAAGGTGTGAACACTGCTGCTTGTCCAACTTCCTGCTTCTTCCTTTTTTTATTATTTTCTTTTTTTAAAACTATCTTTTTCATTTTACATACCAAAACCAGCCCTCTCCCTCCCCTCCCCCTTCCATCTCCCCATTCCATCTCCCATTCAATCCTCAGAAAGGATAAGACCTCCCATGAGAAGTCAACAGAGTCTGTAACCTCACATTGAGACAGGACCAAGGCCCTCCCTCCTGTATCTAGGCTGAGATAGGGAATGGGCTCCAAAGAGCCATTTCATGCACTAGGGATAAATCCTGGTCCCACTACCAGTAGCCCCACAAACTATCCAAGCCATACGACTGTCACCCACAATCAGAGGGCCTGGTTTGGTCATATACAGGTTCCCACCACTGTCAGTTTGGAGACAGTGAGCTCCCACTAGCTTGGATCAGCTGTTCTGTGGCTTTCCCCATCATGGTCTTGACCCCTTTGTTCATAATATTGCTTCTCTCTCTCTTCAACTGGACTCCAAGGGCTCGACCCAGTGGTTAGCTGTGGATCTCTGCGTCTGCTCCCATCAGTTCCCAGATGAAAGTTCGTCATAATGACAATTAAGGTAGTCATCAATCTGATTATAGAGAAAGGCCAGTTCAGGCACTCTCTCCACTACTGCTTAGAGTCTTAGCTGGGATCATCTTATAGATTCCTGGGAATTTTCCTAATGCCAGGTTATTCACTAACCCCATAAAGTTCCCTCTCTCAAGATCTCTTTCCTTGTTTTCCCTCTCTGTCCTTCCCCCAACTTGACCATCCCGTTTACTCATAGTCTCAATTCCGAACATCTATGCTCCAAATACAAGAACACACATATTTGTAAAAGAAACATTACTAAAGCTTAATCACAGATCAAACACCACACACTAATAGTGGGAGGTTTCAACATCCCACTCTCACCAGCGGACAGGACCACCAGACAGAAAGTTAATAGTAAATTAAGAGAACTAACTGATGGTGTGACTCAAATGGACTTAACAGACATCTACAGAACATTCCACCCAAACACAAAAGGATATACCCTCTTTTCGGCACCTCATGGAACCTTCTCTAAAATTGACCACATACTCAGTAAAAAAGCAAACCTCAACAGATACAAAAAAAATGGAATAATCCCTGCTACCTTATTGAATCACCATGGATTAAAGTTATAAATAAACAACAACACTAATTGCAGAAACTCATGGAAATTGAACAATGCTCAACTGAATCACCACTGAGTCAAGGAAGAAAGAAAGAAAGAAATTCAAGACATCCTGGAATTCAATAAAAGTGAATTACAATATGCCCAAACTTATAGGACACTACAGTGCTAAGAGAAAAGTTCTTTCTCTTTTTTAACCTAATATTTTTATTTTTTTAATTTTTTTATTTATTAAAAATTACCACCTCCTACCTCCTCTCATTTCCCTCCCACTTTCCCCATT
>NW_004949103.1:10627393-10633926 GCF_000317375.1 Microtus ochrogaster
GATCTTGTCTACTTCCAATTTCCAGGAGGATAAATATATGTTTTTCTTTGGGTTCACCTTATTATTTAGCTTCTCTAGGATCACGAACTATAGGCTCAATGTCCTTTATTTATGGCTAGAATCCACTAATGAGTGAGTACAACTTTTTAGGTCTGGGTAATCTCACTCAGTAAAGTGTTTTCTATTTCCATCCATTTGCATACAAATTCAAGATGTCATTGTTTTTTACCACTGAGTAGAACTCTGATGTGTATATGTGGAACACCTTCTTTATCCATCCTCTTTTGAGACACCCTCACAGGCATATCCAAAGGTGTGCCTCATAGGTGATTTTAAAATAATGATATCAACAACTAAGATTAAACATTGTTAATCTTAATTAAGTTAATCTTAAGTATTGTTGCAGATGAATGTTTTATTTAGAGTTTCTAAAAAGAATAGACTCTTCCTAGGTTATAAGAATGATCAGCATTTTTATGAGAACATGACAACATCACCAAGGAAAACCTGTGTCAGTATTTCTAAATTAAGTCCAAGGTTCTTGCCACAAAGTCCCATTTTGTTTATGAAGTGCTGAACCAAGCCATGGAAAATGAGAGCTCCTTCTATGGAAACAGACATCTCCAAGATATGATAGTATGAAACCTGCAGTTCTTCTTACCAAGGTTGTGCCATACATCCAAATATAAACATGTGTGATTTGTACTTACAAATTATGGGACACATAATTTATTTCTTTAGTCAACACATCTAATTTGATAAAGGCCAATGCGGAGCAAGTCCTACACTGCTTTGAGTATCTCTACCATCCTATTGGAATGCACTATTCTCCTTGCTGGTTCTATGTCATGATCAGTTTCAGGGCACATCCATCTCCTGTTAGTATATGGCACATGTAAGAAGAGAGAACAGGACACCTCCTATTCATCAGGACAACCAGCAAGAATAGGGTCTGTCTGCCACCCACTGTAAGGAGGAATTGCAGTGACGCAAAGCAGCATTATTCGGACAGAAGCCATGGGTTTCAATTCCAGTTAGAAGCTGCAGGATTTCAGACAACTTGCTAACCACTGTGTGGTAGATTAAAAAATCTAGTAACCAAAGAAATGTCTTATAACTAAACTGGGAAGATAATCTGCATGGGAAAAAGTTGAATGATTGTTAAAAATATGAAATTATAGGAAAAGAAAAGCTCTCTCACACATATCACCAACTGTGTGTGACACCAGAGTGGCAAGCTAACTTCTAAATAGCTTGGAGAATGCATAGGTCTAGGAATCACCTGTCTATGTTTCATTCATAATGAACAATTTTTTTAATAATTTTGCACATCAGTCACAAAATACATCTTACAAACCACAGCATGTCATTGTCTAAGCAGAAGCATCTTTTGTACATATATTAACAGTGGTGTATTTTATAATCCATGGTAGTCTAGGTTTGACGAAATAAGGACAAAGGGTGAAAGAAAAACCAGTAATTGTATATGCATTTCTTCCTTGGAGGATATATCAGGGAGTATAAAGGTTACCTGTCTAAAGATTGTGGTAATCTCTTCTGCAGCAAGTAATTAGAAAATAAAGGTTGCAAGTGTCCTAGAAGGACGCCCCTGCCTCTGGAAGCCCAAGGTGAACAGCTGATGAACTGTGAGTATAGGAAGCCTGACTTTGACAGCCTAGAGGATGCACAGGCTGCAGAGGCCATGTGGAAGCACTCAGGATGCTATTTCACTGTGGTTTGATGTTTTTCTACTAGAGACCATCTACACATCTTCTACTCTGTTTTGTGAGTTTTATAGAAGACAAAAATATAGCTATCTTACAAAGCCCTGATGGCCACCCATGACTGTAGCTGAACTTGGAAAGGGCGATAAGCAGTTTATCAGTCCACTGAAGACATCTCCTTATCAAATGAGGCCGTTCCTGAAAGATGACTGGTTCCAGCTAGAACCACACTTTTTCTGAGCATCGCAGAAACTGAAAAGCTGCACTTCTCATAAGTATACTACAAAGTTCCACTTGGATATTATAATGTGTAATTTAGTTGATGTCTTGACTGATTTCACACATACATTAGGAATTTCACATTATAGTCACACTAATATTTTTAAATCTCCTTGTAATGCCATGACAGTGAGGAGAAAATAGATTTTTCACCAGATTTTCTTTAAAAGAAATTTAAAGCAGACTTCTGCTAGCTTATATTATTTTTTGTGTCTCTCGTGTACATGTGCACACACACACACACACAGAAAGAGAGAGAGAGAGAGCGCAAAGTAATATTCTCCTGTCGAGTTAAAACCACCTTATTTTGATATATAAACACATATCACATAATTTGTATCTTTAATCAACACATCTAATTTGGCTAATGCACATGGGTGATTGGGTGTCTATGTGCTAATAACAGTGTCTGAATGCTAATGACTAGGAAAAGCTAAGTGCCTGAGAATAGACTTGGATTAACGATGAACGTTTGCCTCATGGCTTTCCTAGAACTGTTTGATTTCACCTTCGTTTAACCTTGACATTTATAAAGAAAATCTAAAGGTTTCATAAATAGGAATCCAGCTTCAACATAAAGCCAAATGCCAAAAGCCCTACACATATTGCCCTATGAGGGAAATATTTGAAGCCAAACAAGAGCATCTTTTTAAAATCTTGGCACGTTGACCTTACCACAGAAAGATAACCCAAAAATTAATGAGTCTAAAAGAACTTCCAGTAATGGAGGATATGTGTATGTATGAATATTACATATACATATGTGTGTATATGTCTTATATCATTGCTTGTAAAAATATACAAGGACCTCTAGCTTCAAAGAAATGATAATGCCACATTTATATACTTCTTTATGAATATGGAATTACTTTTTCAAATAATTTGGAGTTGCTGCATACAGTATGTTCTTATCCAACTCTAGGCTCCAAAAACAAAATTCCTTCCCAAAGACTCTTCCTAAAGAATCTCACAACAATAGGGTCTTATCTTCAGGTTCATAACCACAAACTTTCAGCATGGGACTTGGGAGAATAAAGCTGGAACTGGCATAGAAGCCTCCTCTTTGAGAATTAGCTCTCATAGTATCTGAAGATGCTGTGCAAGATGCCAGGAGAGAAATGCAATCATTGATCCTAGCCAACTGTGGTATCGATGGACCACAACAAAGAGCAGCCCAGCAAGCTATTCCCAAGGCTTGCTGGAGGTGACCACTAGTCACCTAATCAGACTTCAGGCTCACTCAACAGGGTGGAGTTCATTGCTGGTGCTGGACACCACACAGCTACCTATGGCTGGAGAGATCTTAAACTCTAGACAGCGACCTACGACCACCAATTTTCTACATCAGCATAATCGCTGCAGATAAGAATAGCTCTCACCCCTCATCAAAGAAGTTTTTCTTGCAACAGATGGAGACCATCACATGAATCCACAACTGTTCAGAATGCAGAAAACAACTAATATGGGTGTGCCCAGACCCATTTGATTCACTTCTGATACCTAAGGCTTAGGGAATATCACAGAAGAGGAAGTGGAAAGATTCAAAGAGTCAAAGGACCAGGACATCTGTCTTCCATATGGGACAGGAAGCTGCACACATGAAATTTTAACAATATGGTCACCTAAACAAGACACCAGCTGGCACACTAAAGTAGATGGTAAAAAAAAATCTCACAAATCTTTACACCAGATAAAGAGTTGCAGGCAATTAATGGCCACTAAGAGAGGGAGCATCACAATCTTACCATAAAGACATGTGCTCAACTATATTCATAACAGCATTGTTTGTCATAGCCAAAACCTGGAAACAACCTAAATGCCCCTCAACCAAAGAATGGATAAGGAAAATGTGGTATATTTATGTAATGGAGTACTACACAGCACAAAAAATAATAATAATGATATCTTGAATTTTGCAGGCAAATGGATGGAGCTAGAAAACATCATATTGAGTGAGGTAACCCAGACCCAGAAAGACAATTATCATATGTACTCACTTATAAGTGGTTTTTAAACAAAAAGCAAAAAACCAGCCTACAAATCACAACCCCAGAGAATCTAGACAACAATGAGGACCCTAAGAGAAACATACATGGATATAATCTACATGGGAAGTAGAAAAGACAAGATCTCCTAAGTAAATTGGGAGCATGGGGACCATGGGAGAGGGTTGAAGGGAAGGGGGGGAGAGGAAGGAAGAGGAGCAGAGAAAAATGTAAAGCTCAATAAAATCCATTTTTTAAAAAAGAGAGAGAGCATCAGTCTTCTCTAGGGATGAGCCCCAGATAGTTATCCAACCCAAAGTCCTCAGCCCCAAACATACACACAGGAGCAATGCCAAATGGACTCAGTTATGTGTGATTTTAGGTGCATGTAAAAATAGAAATTAAAGAATAAACCATGACACACTAAAACCCCCATTGCCCCAGGACAAATGAAGAGGTGTTGGAGAAGCAAAGATTTTTGTTGTTGTTGTTGTTGTGGATTTTGGTTTGCTTTTGTTGTAGTTTTTTGTTTATTTGCTTTGGGTTGGGGGATTGCTTTTGTTATTGTTCACTTGATTACTTTGATTTGTTTTCTTATGTGGGGGGCATGGCATGGATGAAGGAAGGATGAGAGGAGACTAGGAGATAAACAGAATTGGGGTGCATGATGTGAAACTCCCAAAGAATCAATGAAGAAGTTATTAAAAATAAAAAAGAATAGTCCATGAATTAGAGAAGGAATTGCCAGGAGTATGGTAAAAGTTAGAATGGGATGTAAAATAAATAGATAAATTTATTAAAACAAAGAAAAAATAAGGAAAGAGAGAGAGGGATAGAGAAGAGAATGGGGAGAGACTGCAGTGGAAATAATGTAAATATCATATTCCTATATGAAATTCTCAAAAATTTAAATTTTTAAAAATTAAAAGAATCTTATAGCAGACCAACTATTTAAATTTGATTATATCATTCTCCCCTGAATTTATCAGACAAAAGCAATACTTTCCTCAGCAACAACATTTTGGTAAAGTTGATTAAATAAAAAGATAACCTGAGGACAAATGGAAACACATGAAGCCTGAGGTTAGCTCTGCTTTAATTGCCTGTAAATCTCAGAGTGAGTCATGTGCTTATGGTTCATGCTTTTCAGTAAATGAAAAGGTGGGGCTCCATGAACTCCAGGGCCTCTCCAGGCTCATAAATTAAAAATCTACGAAAATGAAAATGAGGGCTAGAAGAAAATATTGGACACCACCCAAAGGCCCTAGATTTAAAAAGGTGGGAATGGTGACTATTCTACATGAAAGAAAAAAAGCAGCAAGGCTTTTCAGTCCCACTAGACCTTTTAAACAGCCTGAACCTGTGAGCTCAGCTGCAGAGTTCCAGCCTCATCAGCAAAATCAGGTTAGTTCAGGAACACAAGACTCAGCAAAATAAAACAGTCAAGAAAAAGACAAAAAAAAATCACAATGAGAACCAGTCCTAGGTGGGATGAAATAAGGTTCAAAGAAGTGTTAGAACAAAACGTGGTGTAAGACAAAGGGGTAAGACCAAGAATAGAGCCATGTACACGACTGGTTAATGTATAAATATGTTCCTATAAAGTGCTCAGCTGTACGGGG
The DNA here is from genome assembly GCF_000317375.1 of Microtus ochrogaster. Classification (NCBI taxonomy): domain Eukaryota; kingdom Metazoa; phylum Chordata; class Mammalia; order Rodentia; family Cricetidae; genus Microtus; species Microtus ochrogaster. The sequence goes on from NW_004949103.1 coordinate 10,633,004, forward strand.
GACATTTTATCACAACCCTTGTCCCTGAGGCTTAGGGACCATGAAGGAATAGGAAGTATAAAGATTATATGAGATATGTATATTAGCGAGGACCAAAGCCAAACAGAGTCTTCTGAACAAGAAAGGAACAATGCATTCATGAATTTACAGAAGCTATGACTGCCTGCACAACCTAAGTCAGTCATAACAGCATGGAGGAAAGAGGAGCTCGGAGACCTGATGTGGGATTCCCCTCTGTATGTTGTAAATATCATTGGTTAATAAAATAACTGTCTTGAGCCTGTAATAGGGTAGAAGAGAGCAAGGTGGGAAAAACTAAACTGAATGCTGGGAGAAAGAAAAGAGGCAGGGAGAAGCCATGGAGCCGCCACTGGAGACAGATGCACTGAAACTTTGCTGATAGGCCACAACCTCATAGTGATGCACAGATTAATAGAGATACCACTTTTGGGTATATATCCAAAAGAGCCTCAATCGTACCATAAGGACATGTGCTCAACTATGTTCATAGTAGCATTGTTTGTCATAGCCAGAACCTGGAAAGAACCTAAATGCCCCTCAACCAAAGAATGGATAAGGAAAATATGGCACATTTACACAATTGAGTACTACACAGCACAAAAAAAAATAATGACATCTTGAACTTTGCACGCAAATGGATAGAGTTATCATATTGAGTGAGGTAACCCAGACCCATAAAGACAATAATCGCATTTACTCACTCAGAAGTGGTTTTTAAACAGAAAGCAGAGAAAATCAGGCTCCAAAATCACAATCCCAGAGAACCTAAACAACAATGAGGACCCTAAGAGAGACACACATGGATCTAGTCTACATGAGAAGTAGAAAGGGACAGGGTATCCTGAATAAATTGGGAGCATGGGGACCATGGAAGAGGGGAGGGAGAGGCAGAGAGGGGAGCA
>NW_004949103.1:10634026-10642804 GCF_000317375.1 Microtus ochrogaster
GACTGACAAACTGCTAATAAAGGCGGGACTGTCTTTGAAATTTCCTGCTTCATGGAAAAGTCTGATGAATACTCTGGGCTTGTAGGCTGAAGATGGATACCCCAGTGGTACAGAAATTTGGGTGAAATCCAAGCAGCAAGATGTCTCTGTCAATTCTAGAGTTTTGGAAGTTGCTTACAATGTACTTTCTGTTTATTTAGGTAATATATCCTTCTGGAGTCTTTGATAGAGTTGCAGAATAGATAGAAATAATATAGTTTTTCTTACTTATTATGAAAGATAAAGTAGATATAAATATTGTAACTAACTCTTACTTAATACTTGTCTTGCTATATTAATTTTACTATGTTAAAGTTAAAACCTTTTTTATTTAAACAGAAAAGGGGAGGTGATGTGTGATTCCCCTCTGCATGCTGTAAATACCATCTGTTAATAAAAAATACTGTCTTGAGCCTATGATAGGGTAGAAGAGAGCTAGGTGGGGAAAACTAAACTGAATGCTGGGAGAAAGGAGGCAGAGTTGGGGAGAAGCCATGGAGCCGCCACTGGAGGCAGAAGCACTGAAACTTTGCTGGTAGGCTACCACCTCATAATGATGCACAAATTAATAGAGATGGGTTAAAATAAGATTTAAGAGTTAGCCAATTAGAAGCTAGAGCTAATGGGCCAAGCAGTAATTTAATTAATACAGTTTCTGTGTGGGTATTTTGGGAATCTGGGCATCTGGGAAACCAACAAGTGACCACATAGAACAGAGACACTACTCCTAACAGAGGATCTATTGGCAACTAGCAGCTGCTAGGGGAAAGGAAGCCAGTTTTCCTGAAGGTTCTGGCCACTGGTAGGCTAACCACATTCCAGTGGATGGCCTGACATTCCTGAGTATGACAGGACAAATTAGACATAGTAAGTTATTTTTTAAAGGGAATAAAAGGTTGGCAGTTGTTTGAGGGAGAGGGTGGATCCAGAGAGAATTAAGAAAAGTAGCAAATAAAATTATCAGAAATCGTTGTATACATGTATGAAATTCTCAAATAACTTCAAATTGTATATCGTATATAATATGCATATTATAGTAAATTGCAGATATACTTTTCCTATATATTAATATATGTACTGCTTGCATATATTATAGCAGTATATATTTTAAAATATATAGCAGCATATATTTTAACTACTATAGAGTTGTAGTACCCAACATTCTACAAACACAGTCACCTGAACCAAAGAAGCCACAAACCACTATACAAAAATTTTAACTTATAGTTCATCTTTTCTATATGATTCAGATGGCTCTTTATAGCTTCTATTAACTTAATGTAAAATTAGTCTTACATTTCAGTAACTAAATAAACAAATGAATTAATGAGTGAATACAAATAAAAAAAGTGGTTAAATATGATCAGTTTTCCCACCCAGAATCCCTAACTGTACCCACATCCCCAGTCTGTGAAAAGAAATGGGGCTATGGTGGCTGAATTCTAAGGGACTGATGAAGATTCCTGGCATAGGCATTTTCGGAGTTTAAAGTGGGGTCAGGAGATAACTTGGTTTAGGGAAATGCAGAAATATGAATTGAAAGACCTAAGCAGGTTAAAAGCCAAGATTTGAGGAGGGGAGGGGCCACTGGCTCCCAGTGTTACTTTATTGTGCACTCGTCATTTGAAATATCTTTGAGCTTCATGCATACCTCTACCATACACAAAATGTACAGAACTATACTAATGAATGATGCATGTTATAAAATATGCACAATAAACCAGAAATGCTTAGCCAATGAGATAAACAATGTATAAACCCCTGAGGCTGTGTCACTCCCGAAATGATGTGCGTGCAGCTCTGGAGGCCACTGACCTGAGGTTCCGCTCACAGCTGAGCGGAGAGGACAGCAGGGATGCAGCAGGAAGGGGAATGTGCGTGGCTGGCAGGAAACGCGACTGGGAGCTCTCTTTGAGGAGGTGCCTTGGACTGGCTGCAAGAACCAAAAAGAGAACGGCAGTGAGGAACTGAAAGACTGCTTATTCGTTAAAGTTCCTTTATTAAAGATGCATAAGAAAAATGTGCCTTTACCTGAGAAAAAGACACGAAAATGAAAACATAATGATTTTCTAAAAGTTGGGCTAGAATTTCTGTCTGCTCAGTATTGTCCCATCTGTGTCTTCATAGATGGTGTTATTGTTTGATTCTTGAATGTCTCCCCAAGGCCCACGTGTTAGCTGCTTGACCCCCAAAATATGTCCACTGAAATTTGAACTGTTAAAGCATGGGAGGGGCTTTGAAGACTAGAGTTGGTTCCTAGTCTTCAAAAGAGAAAAACTTGCCAAAGTGCTGAGCGGACATGGTACCTCTCCACCCCAAGTTCACTTCCACCCCATAATTCTATATTTACAGCAAGCTCGCTAGTGAGACTGGCCATTTCAGAGTCCTGGATTTGACTGAGAGGCCTGATCTCAGTGAGGGAGGTGAAGGAGTTTTTGAGGTTGATTACTTACTGACTTCCGCCTCAGGCCTCCACGCGCACGTGCACACACATACATGTATGTGTACTCACACATACACAAAATTATCCTACACCTGCACACCACACACACACACACACACACACATTAGGGGCTGGTGGGAGGTCTTTAGATCATCTTAGCTTATGCTTGAAGGCGACTGTGCAACCTCTTTCTCCTTTGTTTCCTAGCTGTAAGGCAAGCAGTCTCTCTCTGCCACATAAGTTGCCAAGGCAGAATCAAAGGATGAGGAAGGGAAGCTTGCCGCCAGGGAACTCACCACACAGAGAATTATCTCGGCAAGAAATCCTGCCACTAAAGTGTCCTGACCCAGGGAGTGCTGCATATGGAGGCCAAGGAAAGCAACCAGGGCTGCCCTGGGGACGCTCCCTTTCATGGTACTGTGAGTGCTTTCTAGTTAAGCATTCACTTTGCCCTGCACAGAGCGCTCCACCCAATCAGGGCTGCAGCTCCTATCTTAGAGAGAATGAGTGAAGGTTCCTGCTGCCATGATTGCAATTATTATCACAAATATAATCAAGCACTAATGAGAAATCAGAGGTGGTAGGATAATGAAGGGCAATTGCATATTATGAAACATTGAGTTAATTTGAAAGTATATGGTACAAAAATATTAATAAAGCCCCCAAGTTATGCACAAAATTCAAAATTATGCAATTTCCAAAAGGTTGTTTAATTCATCAGGAATTGTTCATTCTCGATGCTGTTTTGCAGAGTGGGTTACAGGCTCTGTTTACACACTCCCACTTCAGCCGGTAAACAGAAATATCCACTATCAGAAATGCTATTGTCAGATCTGTGAGGAAATTAATCCTAATTACCTCGGTTTTGAATTATGTAAATTCTTCAAAAACCTATTCCTTGCATAAATAGCTTTCTCCGTAGAAGAGAACAGGGGAGGCATTCCAGTAACCAGTAGTAATCGTTACAAATACATAGAGGGGCATAGAGGTAAAGGAGAAAGAAAATGAAAGAAGAAACGAAGTTTGAAATACTCAAGAAACATGGGAAGGGAAGGTTGAGCGGTAGTCAGGGACCTCCTGATGCTAGGGTTTCTTTCAGTCTCCAGCCACAATGAAGTTCTCATATATCGCTAGTGAAATGGGTAAAGCAAAGACAACGACGTTCAGGAAGCTAGGGCATAGAGAATTTATATGTTTTCAAATGTCCTTGACTATCAAAACATGCTCTCCATAATCTGTGGCCATTAAAAGTCATTCACCTGCTGTAAATGCTAACAATGGCATGATGTGGGAGTGTCATATATCAATCTGTTGATTTCATTGGTTAAGCAATAAAAAGAAACTGCTTGGCCTCATAGCTTAAAACATAGGTGGGAGGAGTAAACAGAACAGAATGCTGGGAAGAAGAGGAAGTGAGCTCAGAGACTCGACAGCTCTCCTCTCAGGGGCAGACGCCTCAGACAGAGACGACATGCTCCCAACTCCAGGGCAGACGGGAGAGCTCTGCTCTCTGGCGCAAGCGATGAAGCTTCGACCCAGGATGGACAGACGTAGGCTAGAATCTTCCCAGTAAGCGCACCTAGGGGCGCACAGATGATTAGAAATGGGCTAAATTAATATGTGAGAATTAGCCTAGAAGAGGCTAGATAGAAATGGGCCAAGCAGTATTTAAAAGAATACAGTGTCCGTGTAATTGTTTTGGGTAAAGCTAGCTGGGTGGTGGGACACAGCCCACCGCTCCTACTACAACAAAAGCAGGTGAAGGGTGACAAGGAGGACTTACGGGGGGCACACATGTGTGTGTACTCTCACAGGCTACACCATGTGTGTGGAGGTGGACTATCACATGACTCCGTTCTCACTGTCCAGCCTGTGGGTCCTGGGGATCAAACTCAAGTCATCAGTGTTGGTGGTAAGCATATTTACCCACTGAGTTATTTTGCTGGCCCAGAAATAGGGTTGTGATAGCGTCGATTCAACAAAACAAAATTTCATGGCCATAGATAGGTCTGCAGTTTGTTTTTCAGAAATAATCATTGCTTCATAACATGAAGGTACACTGAACCACGGCCCCATGGGAAGATACTTAATCAAACAGGATACCAGATCAAACTGAGAATAACTCTAGATGTTGGTATTTTAATATTTAAAGGCACATCAATAATTAAGAGAAAACGACTACAACATTAGCAGTATGTGTGTACTTCAGCAACTAAGGAAAAGGTAGATGAAACAAAAATCATTACAAATTCAGCAAAAAAAAAGCAGAAAAAGAACAGAAACCAGGGAAAAGAACAGTAGTCGTGGATCTAGATGTGGTATTAATCATAACAAAAACATCTGGTTTATAGCCATCACCACACAAAAACTCACAAGCTGGTGATGATGCGCTAACTAATATAAATAAGAGTACCTATGCCCTGTGCATAAGAAGCATATTAGAGTGCGACAAGACGTTAAAAAGAAGGTACCACAGGAACAGCTGAATCACTACACTGCAATGACTGCTGCTCTGCTGCCACCGCCAGTGCTGCCGCTACCGCTAGTGCTGCCGCTACTGCTAGTGCTGCCGCTACCGCTAATGCTGCCGCTACCGCCAGTGCTGCCGCTATGGCTACTGCTGCCGCCACCGCCACTGCTGCCCACCACCGCCACTGCTGCTATAGCTATTGCCACCACTGCTGCCGCTGTGGCCGCCACTGCTGAGCAAATGCTAGCAACCATTGTCCGCCTAGCCTCCCTAAGAAAAAAGTGCTTCAAAATTAATTTCAGATCTTTTTGTTGTTATTGTTGTTTTTGTTTTTGTTTTTCGAGACAGGGTTTCTCTGTAGCTTTGGTGCCCGTCCCGGAACTAGCTCTTGTAGACCAGGCTGGCCTCGAACTCCCAGAGATCTGCCTGCCTCTGCCTCCCGAGTGCTGGGATTAAAGGAGTGTGCCACCACCACCCGGCCAGATCTTAAATTTTTTGATGATATGGGACAGAAAAGAAACACAAGACATTTTTTATGTTGGTAAAAATAAAACCCACAAAGCACCTATAGTCACGCAAAATAGCTTCAAAATGCGTAAGGCTGTAAAGCTGTTAGTCAGCCTGCACAAGGGAGAGTCGTTCTCTGGCACAGCAGAAGTGTTAATGTGAACAGCAGGTATTTCTTCAGAAATGATTGTCGTCTTCTATGGAAGTAGAAACCTGGCTTTTAGCACTAACGGGATTAACTAAGTACTGACATCAAGAGGGTATGCAAACAAAGATTAGGCATTTTTAAAGACTCGTGAGAGATTTAAAATACTGGTCAGATGAAAATACCTCTCCAAAAATAGAAATTCTCACACAATCCAATGACTCTTGAAATTTACAGTAAAAGATAATGTGCCAGTCCATAAAATAACAACTCAGAAATCCTTTCGATCGCTTCTAAGGTAAAGCAAAAATTAAAATTAAAAGTACAGATTCATCCAAAAGTAAATTGATAGTTGCATTATGTAACACAAATCTCTGAGACATAGCATCAGCAGCGTTCACATCTTTAATGTGACTATTAAGTTCTCTATTATGTAACTCAAAAAATTAAGAGTAAATAAACATAAAGCATTAATATATAAAGTATTAATGGAATGGAAGAGAAACTGTGAGTATAAAATACATCATCAAATAATCTGAATTACCGTACTAGCTTTCCTTCTGTTCCTGTGATGAAACTCTGACTTGGGGAGGAGAGGGTTTGTTTCATCTTACACTTCCAGGTCACAGGTCACTGGGGCGATCAGACAAGAGTCTGAGGCAGGAAGATGAAAGCAGGACAGCTTGATATTCTGTGCAGCATTACCTCCACCAGGAACTCATCGCAGCCAAGGACACACAGAGGGACCATGGCCTCTTCAACACTGCTCACTAGCTTCCATGCTCACTAACTTCCTGATATAAACCTGTCCCACCTGCCCAGGGATGTGCTGCTCCCAGTTGTCTGGATCTTCCTGCATCTATTAAGATTATCAAGACCATCCCCGATAGACATGTCCACAGACTGACCTGGTGAAGACAGTTATTCGATTGACACTCTTTGCAGGTGATTGTGAGCTGTCAAAGTTGACAGTAAATGCTAAATAGGACAGTGGCTCAAATGAAAACCGACCCTTTAGATTAAAAAAAAAAATCACAAGAGTAGTAAAGTGATTATACTTGATTGAGTGCAAATGTACTTGAGCAAGTTTTAATAAGTGTAATAAGAAAGAATTGTACAGCAAAACTAAAACTGAGATTTTGGGGGAAAGAGCATGGGTCTATGTAGACATGCACACAGATTAAAACAATGATAGTTTCACCTACAGCCAGACTACCTGCGCTTGGATAGAAAAAATAAAATCAAGTAGGTTAATAATTAAGGAAGAAATTAGGAAGGCAGTCAAAGATATAAGACAAAAACTAGCATCGGGCCCAGTTTATACAATTGTTTTCTTGGGCACTGGATTTTGATCCTACTGCACCTACTGGCTTTGGGGGAGCCTAGGCAGTTTGGATGCTCACCTTACTAGACCTGGATGGAGGTGGGTGGTCCTTGGACTTCCCACAGGTCAGGGAACCCTGATTGCTCTTCGAGTTGATGAGGGAGGGGGACTTGATTCGGGGAGAGGGAAGGAAATGGGAGGCGGTGGTGGGGAGGAGGCAGAAATCTTTAATAAATAAATAAATTTAAAAAAAAAGAAAAAAAAGAAAATGTGTTGAAATCTATTTTAGAGGATGGAGAAACATCGAGTGCTTAATTCTTTCTATCGAATTATCACAGAATCCTCTCTACTAAACTAGATGTAAAAGTGCACATGATTATAAACACACACACACACACACTTAGACAAACCACTAAAACTGTGAGCCAAGAGAGCATCTTTGAAAGCTGTCCTTGGTATTTTGTCCCATCAACAAGAAGCTAGCATGTCCTTCTGCAACGGACATTTCCCTTTAACGGTTTGACTCAGAGATCTCCTATGTCAATGTGTGAATGAACCTTATTTCATTTAAAACAAAATGAGTAACTCTGAAAATCAGACTGCTCTCCTAAATTTCCTTTTGATGAATATGAAAAGTAGTATAGTTGACTGAAAAAAAGTCATACCTTTCTACCTTTCCCAACATACATTCAAAGTGATAGATAGCACAGCTTTTTGCACAGGAAGAGGTGGACAGAAAAGAACAGTATCTCATTAAAGGGCTTATTATTCCTCATAGTATTTTTTTAACACGGCTTAAAATGAGCCTCCCTTGGCCAGGTGATTGAAGCAACTCAACAGGAAAGTTAGGCCCCCACCTGGACCAAAGATTCTATTCTTTGGACAAGGAGTTTTTTCTTAATGGGTCTTTATTGATACTCTAATACCAAGGACCACTTAGTTACTGCTCACACACCTCTCCATAGGAAGGTGGGAGACAAATATATTCATTCTTGAGTGTGGTGTTTGCTGTATGATCTGGCACATTTGAATCCTTTTGGATCCTAGTGGCCTTGTCTACAAATTAAGGATGCTCAAACGTCCTAACAGCAAACAGAAAAAAAAATATTTACTCTTAGCTAGAACACACACAAATAGAAGACAGTGTACAAGAAACCCTTCATGCTTTAGGAAGCGTCCAGGCTCATGTAGGTAAAGTATATCAATAGAATCCAGCCCTCCTGTACTTTATCAGCATCTGTTTTTATTTGATTGGAGGCAGCAGTTAGGCCTCAATCATGAGAAATCAAAATGGCTTTATGGATTTGAGTTTTTAACAAAACCTGTATTTTCATAGTTTTTTTTTTTTTTTTTAACTTGGCTTCAATTGCCTTTCCTGAAATCAATATGCTGCATTTACAGAGATACTTTAGGGGAAAAGGGACAATGGCTTTTTTAGGATCAATAACAAATGACTTGATTTTTATCTAGGCAAGACACATTCAGATTAACTCTTGAGGGCTGAGAGAAGTCATCTCAGCGCTTAGGATTCTCCAAGATTTGCTCTAGTTTCTCAAAGGCCCAGTTTATAGTTACCCTGGGGATGGGGGAGGGGACAAAGGAAAGAAAGGGGAACAAGTAGGAGCAGGTGGGGGAGGGGAGGGAAAAGAAGAGAAAGGACAAGAGAATGTGCAGTGGAGGCAGCAGAAGTAGGTACATGCCCCAGCGTAACCTTTGACTAGGTCTGTGGTCTGCAGCAAGTCACACTCACTCTTTAGGTCTCCATTTCCTACTTTGATAAACGATTATGAGAAAATATCCTAGCATAAGAGGCTGTCATGTGGGACTTTTCTAAATTGCATGTATCTTAG
>NW_004949103.1:10643129-10654240 GCF_000317375.1 Microtus ochrogaster
CAGCCTCCAGGAATATGAGCCAGAATTTTCTGTTCATTATACACTAGCCAGATTCATGTACTCTGTTATAGGAGCACAAAATAGACAAAGATAGTCAGGTAGTTGGGCCAACATGGAGAGCTACCACAGAATACATTCTGCAATGAATGCTAGCTATTGGAATGTCACAGGTTTTCATAAAACGTCACCTATATGATGATGAGAAATACAGGATTAAACAAGGAGAGAAGTTTCATGGGCATACAGTCATGAAGGAAACATGTTGATCCTACAGGAAGCTTGGGCTGGAATGGCCCCCTCAGAGTTGTCACTGAATATAGCCATCCCCCACAATGAAGAATAAGCTTAGGGGAGGCAGAACTCTTCAAGGAAATGTCCTCTGACCTCTCATCTCAACATTAGCCAGCAGCTGGAGGACAAGTCCCAGTGTAGGGAAGGCAAACATTAACTGTAATAAAGAGACTTAGAATATTAGATTGAAAAAGCCATGACATTCAGTGCCTATTTGCAGTGTCTAAAAATACTTCCCAGGGTATAGTATGTGCTTAACAAGTATCAGTTAAATGAATAAAAGATGCTTCATAATGATTAGCTACTGTTATTAATGAACCCTTCCTGATCCTACATGATAGAATATATTCATTCGTTTGGTTTATTTCAGTCCTATCTCATTTTACCTGTTGAATAGAAGTTTCCTCTGAGTTGAAACATTCCATGCTAGAGGGAAGCTCATTAGGATACAAAAAAATTCGTCAATTTTGAATTAAAGACAGCTTCCTCATGACTAAGTAAGTAACTTCTTTGTCTTAAGAAGTCCCTGAAAGTGACCATGTGTCAAGGCCCTTCCCTCCCCCAAGGTTATCTATATAGTGGACTGCTGAGGAGACACCAGCCAGCCAAGGTGAGCTGCCTGGAAGAGACTCTCTGACCTGTCCGCTGCCAGCAGAGAGCTCACAGGGCTCAACTCTCACGAGTTGTCGGGCATGCTGGGGTAGGATTTTAGTGCTACAACTACTTTTGCGTCATCTCTGTGTCCATCCCTCATCCATGTTCCTATAAATAATCCCAAAAAAACTCATTGGTTCACCAACCATCTTTACTTTAATCTGTTGTTGGTTCCCTATCCAGGTTGAGTAGACATTTTGTATTGCTTCTTCCCAGGAAAACTGCCACACAACAGTACCGTATGACCCTGCCATATGTATATTCAATTATAAATGTTCCTGCCCTTCCACAAAACACAAGGAACTTTACAACTTTACAATGTTGTCTTCTCAGATAACGTTAGTTACTCCAGTTGGAAGGGAGATGCAGACTGAATTATGCTCTGCTTGAATCTCCTGTGTTGGAGTCCTAACCCTCAGTATTTCATAATTTATGGTATTTATTGGTAGGCTCTTCAAAGAAACCACCAGGATACAATGACACCCCAAACAAGTCTGATTGATAGTCTACTAAAAGAGGACATAACAGAAAGATGCCAAGGATGTGAACATATAGAGTAATGACCATGTGAGGACCCCAAGAGGGTGGCCATCTACAATCAAGGAGAGCAGTCTCAAGAGAAAGCAAACCTATCAACAGCTTGACTTTGCATCCTTCATAACTATGACAGGTCAATTTCTGCTGTTTACAGCAACCAGTTTATGGCAATGTTCATGACATCTCTAAAATCTGAATACAAAGAGTCTTCAGGGCATTGTGGACAGGGAAAAGCCAAATTAAAATACCACCTCTCCAGAGAGGAGGAGATAATGCCTGTGTTAATATACTGGACCTTGGGAATAAACACTGGAGCTAAGAGTGGTGGCATTTTTCTCTATGAATGGTTTTCTAATGTATTAATTACTTCTGTCACTGTGACCAAGTACTGAACAAGAAGCACCCTGAGTGATTGCTGATGGAGAGCACAGCTTTTGCTTCACAGAAAACCAGGCCTAGTCTGTTCTGATCCTGTTATAAGTGACCATGTTCCAGGGATGTAGATGCAGGTTATCCCAGATGACCTGTTACACTGTGGAAGTAGTTACTTGAGTTGTTATAGCCACAGAACAAACATTAATGCATTCACCAAATACATTGGTGAAGGCATCAGGTAAGTTGTGACAGCAAAACAGGGAATTCTCTGCTGTTCGCTGATGACAGACCTAGCTTTTGGATTTGTGAGTCTGTTGGATTAATACATCCCAGAGATTGCACCTAATGGTTGAAAGGCTGTTAGATCAGATGCAGTGATGATTGAACATGAAAATGAAAACGGTAGCTCGAGACAATTTTGGCTCTAGATTTACAACACAGCCCAACTCTCCACGATCATGGAAGTTCTAATCAATAACCAACCAGCCTGCAGAAACTTTATTCTAGGTATGGCTGTTGAAGGAAATTCCAGTTAACAGGAGGATATACTTCAGCTCAAGGTTTAAGATGAGTCAGTCAGTGGCTAAGAAGGTGTGGGAAAGTTTCTGGAAGCTTTATGGTAGCAGGAACATATGGAGGCTTGATCTCGCAGGAAGCAGAGAGACTGGAATGTGAAGCAGCGCTGGGCTGTACTTCAGGCTCATCTCTCATCTCAGCAACTCACTTTTTCCAGCTTTGCTTTCTGAAGCTTCCACAACTCATCAAAACAGCACTGCCAGCTGAGTACCAAGTTCAAACCCATGAGCCCATGACAGACATTCTACCTCTGAGCCATAGCATCTATCCTGCCTTTCACTGGTACTAGGTTAAGTCCATGCCCACTATAGCTCTATAGGAAACCTAACCCTTCCAACACCCATCACATTCAGAATCACTCAGTCATGACTGGCTGATTGCACGAGGTCTAGAGTCACTCAACGAGAGCCAAAACTGAGGCAGCGTGAACACCTGCACGCGGTCCAGTTATTTACAAGTCACTCTCTCTGGTCTCTCCAGCTCAGTCCTGAGTGGTCCGTATCTATAAGTCACCACTTATCAATTTTTTTTAAAATCACCTCTGGTTTATGCCCTCAGGGGCTGATCACAGATCCCAACAAATAGTAGATGGTTAATAAATATTTATTGATTTGTGGATTGGCTGCTTGTGTTTCAGAATAACAAAGGGAAAATTGATTTTCTACACAAAATTAAAGAAATATTTGCCAAATACTTCTATATACCAGGCCATGTCTAGGTGCTAGGCAAGACATATGAGTGAATATCATCCAAATCTTAATCAGTCAACTAATTGCTAAAAGGAATGACTAAATAATGTAAAGTTTCTAGGATCCCGAGAGAAAGGAGTTACTGTAAGAAGGACAAATTTTCTTGTCAAAATTCAAATGTTCATGCTGCCTCAGCAGTAACAAAATGCCTGGTATAGATGGTATGTGACGTTTACACACAAGAGTTGGGGCTCCAGATGTCAGGGGAAAACAGAACTTGTCCTTACTCATATCTGACTTTTCACTGAACTCTGTCTTTCAGAATCTAGGGACTAATCAACCAGGGATGCTGGAATTCTGGATCACTTGCAGAATTAAAGCATTTACACTTCATAGACGTTACACTCTACAAATAGTATAAGCAATTTCAGCAAAAGGTCAAGTTGATACCAAAAGAGCATGGGAAACAAATCCGGTTGCCTTGGTGATGAGGCCACTTCCCGGTCTTTGATACAATTTTTTACACGCACACTCGCGCACACACACATACACACACACACACACACACACACACACACACACATACCCTTGTGTGTGCACTCTCACACGATCCAACACATATGACATGCTCGCTCATCTCTTTGTGTATGAGTAACTGTATCTTTAGAATAAGTTCCTGGACATGTAGCTTCTTACCAACTTGTCTCTTCAAGGCGCTATCCTGGTTTATACATAAGTAGCTTGTATATAAGTATAATAAAACACACACGTTTTCTCAGTAGGACAGATAGCCTGTGTCTTGTGGTTTAGTTTGTGTTAGTTTAGTCCTGCATAGCATGTTTTATTGTTAAAGCTCTTGTTTGATTTTTTTCCAATAGATTGTCAGTCTTTCTTACTGCTTTATAAGAATATATTATATATAACTCATAGTTATGTATCATAAGGCTATATAATATGTAAATATATAAAAGTTATATATGTAAGTTATACAATATAAATATAAAATTATTTTATTTAGTGATATATTATGAAGTACAACACATATAGAGAAGAGTTTGCTCACTCCTCTTCACTCCTAGATATAAATATTTTAATCATCTCTGAAGCACTGAGTGGAGATACTGCTTAGAGTTACATGGAGTCCATGGGTCAATTTTTTTTTATTTTTAAAGCCAAAGTAAAGTAAAAGAACATGGGAACAAAGCAATATTAGACTAAATTAGGGAAGGGTCCCAGGAGAAGTTGGGGAAGGGATGCTTGAGAACAGAAGGTGGGATCCTGAGGAGGTAAGGTTGGGTGGCAGATGATAGTGGCTGTAGACCCTTTACCGAGAGAACATCATAGTTCCACATTGCACTGACCAGGAGAAGGAGGAAAAGTTTGCAAACACAGTGTCCCCTTGAGAGTTCAAATATTTGCTTGAGTTTTCTTTTCTGCACTGATCAAACTCCTACCTCCCCCTATATAGGGAAATCTAAGAGTTCTCCAACATAGAAACTGGATTTCAGACTTCATTAGGGCCAGCAGGTTGTCACTAGCCGACACTGTCTTCTCACTAATGAAAAGATTATTATCTTTAAGACTCTGCTTTCTATGCTTACTATTCTCATGCAGTATTAAATAGAAAAACTAAAACCAGAGCAAACTCTAGGTTATACGCTTCTCCCAGATATTTTTCTAATCAAATCACCACTCTCTCTGGAATGCCTTTTTCCTTATCCCTCAACTCATTCTTTCGATTATAAAGTCAATGACAGTACTCTGGAACATGTCAAGAGGCAATGACAGCATTCATGGGAAATAACTCATAGGAAAATAATATGAGCCACAAATGTTTGATCCCCTGAAGTAGTCTGTATTGCTCCAGAATCCTCTTTGTTTCCAGCAGGACCCCAGGCACCTCCAGCCTCTACCTCCGCCAAGCTTCCACTAACTGATCCAGCAGAAGGAAAATAACTAGCATCATTTGGAGTGGGTTTGTTTGTTGCTAGCTTTTAACTTTCTTGGTCGTGGATTCTTATGTGGTCTTTGAAATTATCAACAATATTTCCGACTCTTCTCTTTCTGGAAGCAAGGAAGATTGATAAAATGATAGCTTTGTGTCGTGGACAGAATTATTCCGTGGAAGGATATTTAGTACACATATGGCACTTGATGAAGCTTGCTACAGTGTGCAAAGGTCCGTGTGACAGAAGCCTAAGTCATGAAGTTGGGTTCTAAACGATGTGCATTTCAGGCAGAAATGAAGTGTGCCCTAACGGTGAAACAGTAGAGCCTACTGGATCACTTTATCATTAAACTTGGAGAAAGTATTCTATTTGACACAGCTCTGTACTCTCACTAATGGAAGCACAGCAAAACCTCTATTTTGGAGGGAGAAAAAAGTTATCTAAACCTTTAAGAGTCAGCATATGAAGGACAGCAACTTCAAAATCAAAACGGCTCTATATTAAAGGCTCATGGCCTATCACTCACTTTACAACCAGTCATAAGATGCTCGACTCTCTGAGCCACATATGTGCACTGTCATGCGGGTGTAATAATAATTTATTTATGGCATTTTCCTAAGAGTTACATGAGCTTATACTTCTAACATGCCTGGCAAGATGCTTTATTTTGATAGATGCTAGGCGTGATGCTCCTAATGATGATGATGGCAATGGTGGTGGTAGGGTGCTGGTGGTGATGGGATGAAAATAAGGACGGTACAGCTGATGGGAAAGGATCAAGGCCAACTTCTTATATCTATCCATCACTGCTTTCTATCTGTGAGCGCTGAAAAGGGACCAGCTATTACTCATCTGTGGAGTCTCACTTGCAGGCCTTCCTCAATTCAGAGTTTAAAAAACATGTTTGAGTACCGAGCAGCAACCAGTTTTGGATGGGAGAAGAACAGGACAGAGAAACAAGGGGGAATACACAGGCTAGAGCTTCGCCTCCAGTAAATGAGTCTTTTCCAGCAACGCATCCTCAATATGATGAATTCGTGAACCAAAGCATGTCTCTCTCAGGATCACTGCATAGGCCTGTTAACATATTGGGGTTCCTGTTTTCCTTCAGCCAAAATGTTTACTGGGATCCAAACCAGTCAGCAATTTCCCATCTGTCTGAGACACAGAAATGTTTCTCAATATGACACTGTTAAAAAGAATCTTCGTCCCCTGATGTGCTAATAATTGGAAACAGGACTGAAGGTGTTTCTTAAACAGAAGATTTAGTGGAGGACAGGGGGATTGAAGAATTTGGGGTACAAAGAAGGTAATAATAAATGTCACCAAGTGGAAAATTTTCTAAGCCTGTTCCCAGAAGCCAGAGGTCATAGCTCAAGGCAAAGAATAACAATAATTAAATTTCTGAGATACAGACAACATGCATAAATCTGCTGCATCAAGCCTGGCTCTTGGATTCACTTTCCTAATCTCATTTTGGCAGCATCCTTTCTCACGTGATTCCCTCTTTCTAGCCCGAGACCTCGGGTCCCTTCAGTCTGAGTGAAGTAGAATGATCGTCAGACTTCCCCTTGCCTGTTTCTCCATGTTTGTTTGGGTTTTATTTTATGCCACATCCTTTATATCTCTTCATTTCTGCCTAGTGTATCTCCTGGCTCAGGAAGGGAGAAGGGAGATGACAGCTTGGGTCAGGAGCTTTCTGCTTCAGGGGGGTCATCATGTGAGTTTTCTCCCAGTTTCCTCCCAGACAAGATGAATTGGAACGCGGGTTTATGTGACAAGCCTCTGGAAGCCACTGCTCAAGCACTTTTCAGTCACTAAGCTAGCCTCTTCATTCAGCCTGCCTTGAGACGTCGCTGGAGATCAAACTGGTATAGACTGTGTCAAAAAAGTACATTTCAAATTTGTCACACTAGAGGAAGGGATTGGAAGTGTCAAAAGAAAGCCCAGTTTATGGTACAAACGCCGAAGGAAAGAGAAGAAATTTTAAAACCACATGCTTTCAGAATTCATAGACAAATTACCAGCATTCTTTTGAGTAGCAAGATTACCCACACATTTGAGTGAATTTTCAACTTGTGGAACCGGCATCAGTCAAAGCACTAACACAGGATATCCAGGGTTTGGAGAGCTCTGATGCTCCCAAGTCTTAAATCTTAGAAGTGAAGAAATAAAAAAAGGGCTGCTCCCCTGCTTATGATGTGGCTATATCCCAGCAACCCCATAATGAGCTGAAAATACAAATCAAAAAGCATTTAAGACTGCCAGATATCACAGCCTAGCCCAGCCTGCCTTGCCTACAATCAGGGAACCTAGAGTGCCCTATATAGTTGGGCAAAATCATCTAACATAATTCTCACTTTATATGAAGGTGTAACTTATTGACTATTTGTATCCCCAAAACACTGTTTGTTTCCCTAGGTGATCACCTAGGTGAGGGGAAGCTGCATCTCATTGGCACTGCCTAAGAACCATGAGTGTCATACCACCCATAAATATCTGGGGAAAAGCTCAGACTTCAGATTGGGAGCAGGGTTTGTAGTGGATAGTATTACTTGTACACCATTCTACAGCCTCCCAAGAATAGAGCTATGGCTATGTACACATGTTAGCGATCCCAGAACTCAAGAAGCTGTAGCAGGAGGGCTGGCACAAGTTCAATATCAGCCTGAGCTACTTAATGAGACACTACCTCAACATACAAAAAATCTAACTCAAGAGAGTTAGCAACCAGGAAAGGAAGGACAGTGAGGGAATCCAGAAGGAAAAACAACCTTCCCGGTGGACTCTTCCTCCACATCTTAGGGTCTGTCCCTTTGGAAGACCATCTTGATATTGTATTCAGCAGCATCTCACAAGCATGTAACTTGAGAGAACATGGACCAGCATAAATGAATCAAGATTGAACTGTGAAGAGGGTGAAGCTCTACTCATTCTGAGGTGGTGTCTGTATCACAATTGTTTCGAGTTTAAGGTAAGGAGAGTGGGCTATGCACGTAACTCAATTGGTAGACGCTTGTCTAACATTTACAAGATTCTGGATTCAACTCGGGCACCACACAAGCCACAGATGAAGGTACTCATCTGTAACATCAGCACCTGGAAGGTGGAGGCGGGAGGATCAGAAGTTCAAGGTCTTCTCCCGCTACTTAGAAAGTTTAAGGTGAGCCTGGGGTCCTTAACATCTTGTCTCCGCTCCCCCTCCTGCTCATCAGTGCCTGAGGCAGAAGGGAGAACCGGCCCTGAGTTCACAAGAGCGGGAAAGCTGTCCCTACCCAGGTGCAACACTCCAGAGAGCAGGCCCTGAGCCTCACCTGGGCAGCACAAGAGAGTCTGTTGGTGGAAGTGTGGGTGACCCAGCCCCCATGTTGGAAGCAAGGGAGAGATGTACCTGTCACTCGTTTGAGAAGTGACAGTGTAGATGGGAGAGAGATACCCTCTTCCACAACCCACCCCTGCCCATCAATACCTGAGACACGAGGAGGAGCTGGCCCTGGGGTCGTAAGAGCAGGAGGATTCTTCCTGTCTCTCATCAGCTGCAGCCCTAGGGAGAGTGGCCTCTTCCTGGGCAACACAGTAGAACTGGCCCTGATCCTGTAGACTGGGGAGAGCTGACCCTGGGGTTGTAAAAGCAGAAGAACTGGCAATACCTCTGCTCATTGCTGCAAGAGTGAGTTAGCCCGGGCAATGCTGAAGAGCTCACCCTGGTGGTGAGGACAGGGGAGAACTGGCAGGAAGACCAACCCTGCAGTTGCCCAGTCCCAGAACCAGGGTCATGGCTTGGCCCACCCCAGCGTCCACCCCATTTATGATCTGCTGGAGCACATGAAGGGACTTGACCTGCAGACCCAAAGTTGAAGGATCTGTACAACACAGGACAACAACAGGATATCCAAGAAGAATCTCATTGAGGGCCCAGCATTGATAGTCTAGTAGAAATCAGAGCCTTTGAACCTTTGCAATGACTCTTTGCAATGAACATTTGCAAGTAAAGCTCTATGGACAAAGGGTTTAATGAGTAACTCACTGTGTCACACTGCAGCTTCCATGAAAAGATTTTTAATTTTTCCTTTTTTTTTTCTTTTAAATTTTGTTTTATTTGGTGGGGAGAGTTGCAGGTAAAGAGAGTGAATGCAAAGAGACAGGGAACGAACAGGATCAGGATGCAGGATGTGAAAGACAAACTGAGTAAATTGAAAGAAAGAAAAACAGAAAAGGTTCTTGTATCCAAAAAAAACAATACACAGAAAGCCAGACTATCATCTCCTAGAGAAATCTACCCCTGTCAGAGGTTTTGTGTTCTAGTTGTCTGGGTTGTTTTTCTAAAGGATACTTTTGCAGAGACAAACCCCACAACTTAAGAGATACAAATGTGAGCATCTGTATACTCCACTCCTACTGTCTCTGTATCCGCTGCATGTGACCATCCTGTGGACATCCCAGGATGCACGTGAGCAGTGTGGACATCCCAGGAGGTGTTGGTCGACTTCCTCCTACCTCCCTTGATGCCTGGTCCAGGAGCGAGAGTGGACAGTTCATCTGACTGGAGAGGTTGATGAGGGAGGACTGGGCTCAGCCAGCCAGTCCTCTATACAAAGGTCATTCTCTCTGCTCATCCACCAGGGCAAACTTCAGATAGTCATCCTATTCTGTGTGCAGGAAGCGAGAGACTGCAGAGAAGGTTCTTGGTGGCCGCACATCCCTGCCTCATCATCAACTTTAAAAGAAAGAGAACTGTTTGCCGCTGTTTTACTTTTTGCTTTCTTCTGTTTAATTTGGTAAAATATGCACACAAAAAATGTACTATTTTAAACAGAAAAGAAAAGAAAAATGTACTACTTTAACCATTTCATTTTGTGTCTCTATTGCTTATTTCGGTGACCCCAGAGGACTGTGCAGAAGTTGAGTTTGATACAAGTTGAGCAAAGACAAGGAGACAAACAAATACCATTCTCTCAGATGAAGAAATCACTAAGACACCCAGGGAAAGTATCACTTCAAAGTTATGCACAAAAACATGCATAATTGGCTAGGAAGCATACACAAGAGACTTTGGCTATGCCAAGAAAGCCCTGTGAAGGAATTCTGCTCCCTGGCAGACTTCCCATGGGATTTGATTTCTAGTCTGGAAAAAGAGCTTCTGAAACATAAGTACTTCCTGAGTGCTTCCCTTGTCACCTGGCATGCAGTATGGGACCCAGAGATTCTATTATTGATGTTTCACAGGATGGCACTGCTTGGGACTGGGGAGAACGTCCAGCAGTTAAGCATACTTGCTCTTGCAGAGGACCTGGGTTCCATTCTCAGTTTGGGTTTTATTGCTATGAAGAGACACCACAATCATGGCAGCTCTTACAAAGGAATCATTCAGTTGAGGTGACAGCTTACAGTTTCAGAAGTTCTTTCCACTCTCCTCTTGGCGGGGAGCATGACATGTGCAGGTAGATGTGGTACTGGAGCTGAGAGCCCTTCATTTTGACTTTGAGGCAACCAGAAGTCAACTGACTGTCACACGGAGTGAAGCTTGAGAAAAGAGACATCAAAGCCCACTCCCACCACGACACACTTCCTCCAACAAGGCCACGCCTTCTAATGGTGCCACTCCCTTTCAGGGCCATTTTCTTTCAAACCACCACACGTTCCTAGCACATGGAGGTTCATAAGCATCTATAACTTCAGTTCCAGGACTTCAGAACCAGGTATGCATATGATACACATACATAGACTTGGACCAAACGATCATAACATAAAATAAGATTTAAGAATATGTTTAAAAGGAGCTCTAAAATGGCTCTGCTCTACCTCTCACGGTCTCCTCCTGTCAGACTACTGTTCCCTCTTGACTTTATTTCTTGAGTATGAGGAAGTGGTTTCAGACTTCAGGCTACTGTCTTCTCATAGAATACATGGTTTACCCTCTCCCTTGTCCAGTGAGGAACAGGTTTTCTTTTTTTTAAATTTATTTATTTATTAAAGATTTCTGTCTCTTCCCCGCCACCGCCTCCCATTTCCCTCCCTCTCCCCCAGTCAAGTCCCCCTC
>NW_004949103.1:10655345-10665281 GCF_000317375.1 Microtus ochrogaster
GGTCTGGTTTCTTGAGTTCTTTATATATTTTGGAGATCAGACCTTTGTCAGTTGCAGGGTTGGTGAAGATCTTCTCCCAGTCAGTGGGTTGCCTTTGTGTCTTAGCGACAGTGTCCTTTGCTTTACAGAAGCTTCTCAGTCTCAGGAGGTCCCATTTATTCAATGAGAGGAACAGGTTTTCTGTAAACATTGGCCGATTTCTGGAATACCAGAACCTTCCACAGAGAGGAAAAGCAATATGACTTCACCAGGCCTCAAACAGTTTTCTACTGAAAGGTTTTCTCTGCAATATATCTTTGAGGTCCCAGAACCTGCACAGTGCCCACAAATCTGTGCTCAGAAAGAAAGAAAACAGGGAATGAAGAGGAACCAGAGAAGCACTGTATTAATGCACGTGTAGTAAACTCAGATAAACAAGACAAGAACACGAAGATACTACTTGGATATATAGACAAACTCTTACCTAAACAACACGGAAGACCAGCATCTCCACTAGGACTCACTGAAGAAAGGTCAGCAACACTTCTGAGGAAGGAGCCCACTTCCCAGAACCTTGGCCCTGCAAGCCAACTCACTGTTGCTGAGTGATCTGATGCAGAAGTGTGACTTCCTGGCAGCTCAGTGACCCAGCCTCAGCAGAGTAGTTCTGGATGTCTCCTAGAGACCAGTGTGCCCAGAGCTGGAGTCCCTCATCAATCTGAGCTACACAGTCCATGGTATGATTGAATGCAGGGGCAATGCTGTGCAGTTAAACATGAGCAAAGTCATTCATCACCCTCTGCATCCCCTAGCTGATTCAGCCTGGTTCGGTTGTGAGACTCTCTGAATGTAAAACTGTAGAATTAAAACAAAGGCCAGCTACCCAGGGATCTCTGAAAGTCAGGTTCAAGGCTTAAAGCCTACGTCTAGAGCAAATTCTGAAGACAAATAATGATTAGGGGTGGGAAAGGGAAAGGGGAGGAGAGGAGTGGAAAAGAAGGGGGAAAGGAAGAAGTGACTTGACTACATCTTAAATGCCTTACTCTAAAGCTACCATGGAGAATTGCGGTGAGTACTCACAAAAATGTTTCTTCTTTTCCTGTCATATGGAAGGAACACACTTCCTTAACATGAGACAAGTTTGATCTGAACCCTTCCCCTGATAGACAATCACACAGCCACCAAAGGCTAGACCTGTGAGGAGATGGAAATGTCACAAAACTGATGTTTCATTCTGGAAACATTCATCTCTAGAATTCAACTTGAGAGAAAAAGAAAGCAACTAGTTAACTGAGCCTGCTGAGATTCGGAGTGGGAGGGGTGCTTTGTTAACGCAGCGTAAGTTATCTTAACCTGACTAATATAAGAAATTAGAGGCAAAGATTGTCAGAGCCAACTTACAACAGCCTTCTGAATTTTTTATAAAGCAGAGTTGCACACTGCCTGGGGCCTAATCAGAGCTCAATAAATACCTGTTGAATATTGTATGAATGGTTTTCTCAACTACTTATTAGTGATATACCTCATCTCATATGCAAAAATATATTCCCCACAGTTCCATTGCCTGCATCTTCCATCTTCCTGCGCCCTGATGACTGTCTCCAAGAGTCATGATGACTCAATGACATACATAAAATTCTTCAGTAGTATCAGTGTGCAGTGAGGCTCAGTAAGTGTGAGCTGTTGATAGCATCTCGTTGTTGTTTCTGTTGTTACTTCATTATTCTTCTAAATTCCATATGTACTGTACTTTTAAATTGATCAATTTCTCTTTCCTAACTCAACACTCTGTCTTTGCTCCTTTAGTTCTAAACTTTGCTTCCCTCAGCAGCCAACTCAGGTCTTACTTTAACCAAAATACCACAGTTCCATCTAGTTTGATGGCTCCAATACAAACAGATAGTGTGCAAAGACTCAGTATCACCCAATGCAATGATCTGGGGAACTGTTTAACTGTTTACAAGTAAGGTAGGTAGGCAACAGTTCCATCAAAATTTCTCTAGTGCATCATCCGGGAAATAAATACTTTTCCTGTACTGAACAGTTCTCATCCCCCAACTCCAACCTCTTTGGATCATTGAAGTTGATGTCCCTGGGTCTAAAGGTGAGATGATCTTTCGGGGTTCCTGATTCATGAAAGAGTCTGTGAGACATTCGGCAGGACACAGCAGAAAGTGACTGAACTGCCTTTGAAATTTCCTGCTTCATGGAAATGTTTGCTGGAAACTATGGGCCTGTAGGCCGAAGATGGATGCCCCAACAGTACAGAGGAACTTTGGGTGACTGTCCAGGAAGGAAGATGTCTCTGTGATTTCTAGAGTTTTGTAAGTTGCTTGCTTTTTTTACATTTACTTAGGTAATATTATATCTTTCAGGAGTCTTTGATGGAGTTAAAGAATATACAGATAGTTATAGTTTTCCTTTGCTATGATAAAAGATAAAGTAGATGTAAATATTGTAACTGTAATTCTTGCTTTATAACTGTTACATGTAATTTTGCTATGTTAAAGTTAAAGCCTTCCTTTTTTTGTTTAAACAGAAAAGGGGGAAATGATGGAGGAAGGTCATTGGTTAATTAATAAAGAAACTGCTTGGCCTGATAGGTTAGAATTTAGATAGGTGGAGTAGACAGAACAGAATGCTGGGAGGAAAGGAAGTGAGCCCAGACACCATGCCTTTCCTCTCCAGGGCAGATGCGATGAAGCAAGCCTCCAGGTCAGACATGCTTAATCTTTCCCGATAAGACTGGTGCTACACAGATTACTAAATATGGGTTGGGCAAGATAAGTCACCACCTTGTGGTGCTACACACATTAATAGAAATGGGCCAAGCAGTGTTTATATGAATACAGTTTGTGTGTTGTTATTTCGGGGCATAAGCTAGTCAGGCAGCAGGGAGCTGGCTGCAGGAATGCAGCCCGCAGCTCCTCACTACAAAGACCTAAAATGTAAAAGTTAGAACTACGAAACTCATAGGATAAAACACAAAGGGGGAAACTTCATGTTGGATTTGGAAAAATATTTTTGGCTATACCACCAGAAATATAGGCAACACAAGTAAAAGTAGATAAACTGGACTCCACCCAAATTCAAACCTTTTGTGCATGAATACACATTATCAATATTAATAGTGTGCTACACTAAGAAAATATAGTAGAAAATCCTAAATCTGATGCGAGGTTAATGTCTAGAATATCCAATGAAAACAACTAAACAATTATAAACTTGACAAAGCTTGATGGACACGTTTCCAGAAACACATATACATATATATATATGTATATATGCATATATATGGTTATGTATATATGGATAATGGACACATGAGAGATTTAGCATCACTAATTATTAGAGACATGCCAATAATGACAAAAGTAAGATCCTGCTTCACCCCTGCTAGGGTGGGTATTGCCCTCAATATCCTATTGGCAACAGTCTGAGCAATGGAAACCCTTATGTATCAACAGCGAGTTAAAATGGCACGTCCACTCTGGGAACAACATGGCAGCTGCTGAAAACACTTTAGGGAATCTTCCTATGATCTAGCAATTCCACTTCTAGTTGTAAGTCCAGAATCTCTGCGAGTGGAGATCCGGACATCTTTGTACACCAGTGTTGATAGCACTAGTCCTCAAGATAAAAGCAAAAGGAACTGCGAGGGATATGGCTCCTGCAGCAGAGTATTTGCCTAGCTTGTGTGAGACCCTGGGTTCAAATCCCAGAATCATAAAAAAGCTCGAAAACAGAAGAAAAATCAAGGCAAGCACAAACAAATATGGTGGAGACAGACGGCAGGATGTTTTTTGGACTTTAAAAGGAACAGCATTTCATGGGTGCGGACACATGCCTGTAATCTCAACACTTGTAGCCAGAGGTAGGAGGAGGACAGAAAGTTCAAGGCCGACCTGGTAAGACTCTATCAAAGGTAGGTGTGGAGGCCACTCTGGTATACTCTCGGTGAAATAAACCAGATATAAAAGGAAAACAGTTGCATGAAGTGCCTAGAATAGTCAAATTCACAGCAACAGAACAGGATGCTAGTTGTTCGGGACAGAGAGAAGAAGTGGTGGAAAGTTTAATGGCCACTGGGTTTCAGCTCAGGCTGATGAGAAGGTTGTGGAGGCAGCGGTGGTGATGGGGGGGGCAAGACAAATGCACTTGAGCCACTGACTTGTCGTGTAAGACAAGTCATGGAAAAGCATATTCCATGCTATTTATATTTAACCACAACACTAAGACAATACTATAGGAGAGAAAGTGTATGCAGTGGGGTTGGCGCAGCATGGAGTGTCTGATGCTGGCTGAAGTGTCTCCATGCGGAGCAGATACGTGGTGGTGGATGCAGGAAATGTCTCCACAAGGAGGAGCGGCCATAAGAGGAGAGGCTGGTGGCACCCTGGGTGACTGATCAAAGTTGGGAACATCAGTGACATTGGGTTTCCCACTGGCACAGGGGGACTGTATAAACAATAAAGATGGAAAACTAAAATGAACTCAGAGTTATAAGGTTGGAACTAGAGGCATCGGGGTGAACTCATGGTTTGTGCCTGGTACACGGGCAGATGATGTAAATGCAACTGAGCACACAGATGGGAGATAAGGGGAACAGATACCTATGTATGCATGCGTGGCACTTTGTTCTGTCCACTGAGAGTGCCTAGGAGCAAAAATGCCGCACCATCAAAACCAACAACTCGTTTCCAGTCTGGATTGGATTTGTGCCCTTTTTCATTAGAAAGAACTGGAATACATTACCGAAATAGCTGATTCCAGTGTTGAAACAAGAAAAATACAAGGCAGGTCTGGAAAACATTTGTTGTTCCAAAAGGTAAGGAACGGTGAAGGGGACCTGTCAGAGGATGCAGGGAAAAACAGGCCAACATGGGAGACTCTGAACATTAAAGAGGCTCATAAGTGACAGACCATATTTATGAAATGAAATAGAAAATATGAGTCCACCTGACACAAGTAGATCTGGCTATAGGGAAAGGGACACAGGAAGAGAAAGAAGAAAGGTATTTGTACAGCTCCATCAGACACTTGTCAATTCCAAAGACAGGGAGATGTTTTACTATAGAGAAGCCCAGTGAGAACCACATTAATCAGCAGTCAAAGGGAGCATCCTCAGCTACAGAACACATTGAAATCACACATCACTTATTACGATGCACTGGCAATATAGCATCAGTATGTGAGATTTAATAACCATGAAAGGAGGTTGCTCACTGGCTCCCTCTCTGCTTCACGACCGGATCACCTGCCTAGGAATGGCACTGCCCACAGTGGGCTGGGCCTTTTCACCCAGTTATCAATCAAGATAACCTCTTATACACATGGTCACAGGCCAGTCTGGTCCAGGCAGTTCCCCGATTGAGATTTTCTCTTCCCAAGTGACTCAAGGTTATGTCGAGTTGACAATAGAAGCCAACCAAAAGAACAATAGTGGAATTACATGAGAAGTTTTTTTTATGAAGTGTTTCTCAGACTCTCTAAAGTGCATGCATTTTTATGTCTTTCTTCTGTTCCTGGTTTCTGTTATTTTCTTACTTTTTGGCAGTCTGCAGTCTCACAATTGGATAGTCTGGTCTATTTCTTGGCCACTGCTATTGGGTATATTTCTATTGTTAATCCATAAACCTCTTCTAATGATTTCTTTCTTAGTCTCATGCTTTTTTATTTATTTTATGAGTATATGTGTTTTGTTTGCATACTTCCCTGTACACCATGTGTACAGTGCCTGTGGCAACCAGAAGAGGGCAGTGGATTCCCTGGGAGTGGCATTAAAGATGATTATGAGTGGCCGTGTGTGCTGGGAATGGAACATGGGTCCTCTGAAAAAGAATCAAGGGTCCTTCATTGCTGAGCCATCTCTTTGGCCCCATGCCTGTTCCCTTTTAGTTCAGTTACTTAGATCATTTCCACTTGATTATTTCTGCCTTCATCTGCTTCCATGTCATAATTTCCTGGGCCCTTTTAGTTATTCATTTAGTTGTCTCAATGATGAATCTTTTTAATAACATTTCTTGAATTTTTGTTTGTCTACCTGTTCTTTCTCCATAATTTCCTGTTTGAAGCATGATTAATAAAAACTCAGAGAGAGAAACTGAGTTTCAACCTGAAGGTCAGAAAGGCAAAGTAGCCAGCCACTGGCTGTTACCTTGACTTCAGTCCAAAGTGGTGGTCCTGTCTCTAAGAATCTCAGGATGAGACTGAGGCTGAGAGTTGTTTCCTCCCATTTTATAATCCTCTCTAGGACTGGGATTAAAAGTGTGCACCCCTGGGATTAAAGGCATGCACTGCCCAGTTTCTATGCCACTAGTGTGGCTACTGGGATTAAAAGTGTGTGTTACCACTGCCTGGTCTTTAAGGTTGCCAAGTAATCTTCAGGCAAGTTTTATTTATACAAATGGAATGTCACTGCATTTCCTCTTTTTGTCCAAAATAAAAAAGAAGGATATAACTAATATAATAAAATCTATATACAATAAGTACAATAACTGTACACAATATATACAGGCAATAAATACGTAACTGTCTCATCCATTTGCAGTTGACACATTCAGAGAAAATAATCCACATCTATCCTATCTTGGTGAGTCCAAAATTTTTTACCTAATTGACTTTCTTTCATAACTTGCTTTCTGCATCTGGTAAACTATAACTATATCTATCTAATTTTCAACTCCCTCAGAGACCCAAGAAGGAAATAATAGTAACTGAGTAAGCATAAAATGCAAGCAAGCTACTTCCAAAAAACATGAGTAATGACAGAAACATCCGGCTGCCTAGACAGTCACCCAATGTTCCTCTGGAATGTTGGTACATCCATCTTCAGCCTACAGGTCTAGCTTATCAGACAGACTTTTCTGCAAAGCAGGATATTTTGTGTCCTGCTTGTCTAATTAGGACAGTATACTGTCAGCAGTTAAGGCAAGGGCATTTTCTTGTCCAGTGGCTTACTTTTGTCACAAAGAAAGTAAACTCCATGTGGAGTTTCTTTAATGTCTATTATCTTCTCTGGAGTAGATTGGACAGACATGTCTCATTGCCATAAAAAAAACAAAAAACCAAGCAATTAAAACATCTTAAATGCCATATTCTGTAGATCTCTGAAGTGTTTGAAAACGACCTATCTATCTAGGATATATTTGTTTAACCTTGAAAACATGCTAATGTGACTACAAGTTTAATTCTAATAGGTAACTAATTACTAACCTATATTTTCTTATTATTCTAAACAGCTGGTAATAATAATTTTCAAGGACTAGGAATTTACATTACATTGTTAAATGAGCTGTATCAATACTTTGAACAATATTAGAAATGTACAGTATGTTTTAACAAAATGAATCTCAAATTTGTATCAATATATGAAACTTGTATACAATATACCAAAGTCTAATCCAATATAAAACATTTAAAAGTAGTATTTTTTTCTTTTTAAAAAATTTTATTGATTTTCATTGAGCTCTACATTTTTTTCTCTGCTCCTCTCCCTGCCTCTCCCCTCACCTTTAACCCTCTCCCAAGGTCTTCATGCTTGGACAGGAGATCTTGCGTTTTTCTACTTCCCATAGATCCATGTATGTCTCTCTTAGGGTCCTCATTGTTGTCTAGGTTCTCTGGGATTGTGAATTGTATACTGGTTTTCTTTTATTTATTTTTTAAAACCACTTATGAGTGAGTACATGTGATAATTGTCTTTCTGGGTCTGAGTTACCTTACTCAAAATGATGTTTTCTAGCTCCATTCATTTGCTTGCAAAATTCAAGATGTCATTATCTTTTTCTGCTGTGTAAATATTCCATTTTCCTTATCCATTCTTTGACTGAGGGGCATTTAGGTTGTTTCCAGGTTCTGGCTATGACAAACAATGCTGCTATAAATATAGTTGAGTACATGTCCTTGTGGCTCAATTGAGCATACTTTGGATATATACCGAAAAGTGGTATTACTGGATCTTGAGGAAGGTTGGTTCCCAATTTTCTGAGAAACTGCCATACTGACATCCAAAGGGGCTTTACCAGCTTGTAATTACACCATCAATTCAGGAGTGTTCCCTTTTCCCCACAACCTCTCCAGCATAAGTTGTCATCAGTGTTTTTGATCTTGGCCATTCTTACAGAGCCATAACTTGTAATCAATACACTAAACAAAGAAAAACATCCATAACCCATTTGGAGGGGGGAATGTAAGCATAGTTTTCTAGGCTGTTTCCTGCTGATTGGGGGTACTGATAATCTTATGTGGACCCAACAGAAATTTAGGATTCTGGTCAGGTCCTGACTGGAGTATTCTGTGATACTGGATCATCTCAGCCAGCAGTCTTGAAGCTGTTCTGAACATAGAACTCAGAGAAAACCGCAACAGAGATGCTCTAAAATTTTGGATTATCTGGGCCATCTGCTCCTATCAGAATTTTTTAGGGGGTCTTTCTTGAGAAAACCTCATTTTTCTTGACCTAGAATGAATCCATAGCCTCTCGCTTCCTGTGAAAACATAAGCAAAACCTCTTCTCCAAAGTAATATATGTTTTAACCTAAATTTTGAAGTCAAGGCATTTTCAAAATATAGGTTAGATTAGTTCAGCAACATTTATAATCAAACATCTTTTAGCAGCTGTTCCTCCTTCCTCAGCAGTCAATTCAAAGATAGCACAATAACATACAGTATCCAGATTCTCTGTGTACTTTCCATCTTTACATGGGAGCTAAGCTGGGGTAGATGGGAGCTGCGAGTGCTAGCTTTTCTCCTGAATCCAGGTGGCTAAGTTTGGGTCCAACTCTGGCCTGTGCTGGTGTCTACAAAGCCTCAGGAAAATGACTTTTTCATAAATTCATGTCCAAAAGTTGGTTAATAAAAAAGCATGATTATAAAAAAATCATGATTAATAAAAAAATCAGAAAGAGAAATTAAAAATGAACCCCAATTTGTCTCTCTGAGTTTTTAGTAATCGTGTTTCACCTGTTCTTATCTATTGGTTTCTCTATCATTCTGAATATGGAAATTAAATTATTTGAAAGCTGTTCTTAAATTATTCAAATTCAATCATGGTTATTTAGCTATAAATTTTACTATTTCTTGCATCTCTTGACCAGACTTTTTTTCTAATTCTGTTTTCAGCATAAATTGACTACTATCTTTCCCAGATCCTGGCTCCTCCCCATATGTACCTGGCTCAAGAAATTTACTTAATGCCTGCAGTCCCTCCTCCACCTGAGAACCCTATGAGGCCCCTATGAAAACCCAACATTAAACGCTGACAGCTCATACATGGCGATTACTAAATTCATTGACTGGGAAATCCCCAACTACCCCTGCAGTAGAAAGAGTATTACAATTCAGTGGTTCAAATGAAAATGTTTCCCATAGGCTCATAGAAGTAGCACTAATAAGAAGTGTGGCCTTGTTGGAGTAGGTGTGACTTTATTGGAATAGATGTAGCCTTGTTGGAGTGGGTGTAACTTTGTAGGAGGAAGTGAGTCACTGGGTGTGGGCTTTGAGGTGTCAGGTGCTCAAGTGTGTGTGTCTCTCTCTGTCTCTCTCTCTCCCTGTTGCCTACAGATCCAGATGTAGAACTCTTGGCTCCTTCTCTAGCACCATGTCTGCCTTCATGTCCTCATGCTTCCTCCCATAATGATAATGAACTAAACCTCTGAATCTATAAGGCAGCCACAATTAAATGCTTTCCTTTATAACAGTTGCCATGTATGGTGTCTCTACACAGCAACAGGAACCCTAACTAAGGCACACAATAAAGTTCTCTGTCCATCTTTCTCCCTGTTATGGAAAGGCATTAACCTTTTCTTACATCTCTTTCTGGATGAGGAGTCATGAGCATACCTGCTAGGTCTTCCTTTAATGCCGGAAACTGCGTGCTGAGAAATGAAAAAAACCCACTCAGTCCAAGCATGTGAATCTATCCCTCACACGCACATGCACACACACACACACACA
>NW_004949103.1:10665381-10674122 GCF_000317375.1 Microtus ochrogaster
GCATTGGAACAAGTGCAGTGCAGTTGTTGATTTGAGCTCTGTCCTGGCCATACTTTCCCTGACCTGGGTTCTGGGACACAGTCATCTTTCTGTCCTGGCTCCCACCCACTTGAAGTTGGGTGGGAAACTAGACTGGCAGTTTATATACTTCATCTGGTCGTTGTTCACAGCTCTAGAATGTTGATGTTTTTATAGCCATTCTTTACACCAAGAAAATGAGACAGAGAAGCAGAGTCATTCAGGAGGGTCATACAGCCCAACCCAGTCCCAATGTCATTCAGAAGAGTCACATAGCCCGATCTAGGACACAACCCAGTCCCAGTACCATTCAGGGGGGCTACACAGCCTAAATCCGGACTGAGACCAGACCCAGTGTCATCCAGAGGGTCACGCAGCCCAACCCCAAGACTCATTCAAGACCCAGTGTCATCCAAGAAGGTCACACAGCCCAACCCAGGCCAGTGACTTCTTTTCCTCACTGTATCCTTCCCCCCTGTGTCTCTTTCCTTTGGAACCCCATCCTTTCTACCAGAACATCTTTAACTTTCTCTGGAGCTACTTTGTCTGATGGGCCCTTCAGGAAATGACTTCTCAAATTTCTGAGCATCAGCCACCGGGAATATGCAACATTTATTAAATTAGCAAATGGCCAACTGAATAAAAGCTACATTAAAGTGGATTGTAATCAGCCTTCAGCTCTTCCTAATAAAGTTCCATGTCCTTTCTTAAAGACGCTGTGTCAGGGTGAGAGGTGACCAGCCTCCTTCGCGTCATCCCAAGAAGAGCCACTTAATGCAATGAAGTCTCGGACCTGTCAGAGAGCTTCCTGGAAAGACTTCTTAAGTTCGATTTGCATTAGCATGACTTCCACTCCAACTCTCAAGGCCACTTCCAAAACTGTAGGCCAGGGAGAATGAATTTGACTGCTGTTGCATCTTCCTCCTATATCCCTTATGGGGATGAAGGGGATGAAGCTCCTTCATAAATGATGCTCTCGCCAAGTTTAAGTCTGTTCACTGCCATCTCTGCCTGGTGCACATTAACGAAGTCCTGGAAGACACAGCTCAGAGCCTCTATTTCTCTGCCTTCCTGGCATAAAGTTCAATCTCCTTGAGGTGAGTGTAAACTGTATGCTAGAATCTTCTCACGCTTTGTTTTTTAAGAGAAATTACAATAAGCAAATAACCACAAACATTTCTCAGTTCTTATCCAGTTACCTCGTTTCACTGCAGTCCTTCCTCTTCAGATTTGAGTCAGTGTGTGTTACTGTTTCCTCTCTCTCTCTCTCTCTCTCTCTCTCTCTCTCTCTCTCTCTCCATCAATAAGGACCTGTCCATATGTGACCAGAGCTCATCCCACTCCTGAGCTGGCTCCTTACAGTCATGCCAAGTACCCACAGATTCTAAATGTGTTCAAGGCCCTCTGTGGCCATCTGCCTTAAGCATTGCTACTTTGTATGAAATAAAGTTCACAGCCGGTAGGGAGCATGGTAGATGTTATCTACATGAAAGAATCTGCAAGACATATAATTAATAGAACCCTTGTGGTTGTGGCGAGTTAAAACGTGCAGGTTCAGAACCAATTTATCTAGGTTATATTAGCCCTTAATAACCATTCACCATCCCTCTCTGTGTCCAGTTTGACATATCTGAGACAGTTAAGAAATCATATTTTGGAATATACAAGCAGACATCTAGCTCCTACTAATACAAAAGTTAAGAATGCCACCATATAGCATCTGAGGCCTGTAACAGATGTCATCACTTTGTACATCTACCTGATGGACCTACCAACATGACTTTCTTTGTTCTGTTACTATAAAAATTTCATGAAACTATCACCATGTTCAAACACAGTATTTGGGGGAACCTGTATCTCTGTTTCTGGGGCCTACAGAATAGACGATCTCCCATTCCCTTTGAGGTGGGGGCCGCATTTTGCATGAACAAGCCCAAATCAGCACTCTGGGACATCCTCAACCAGTGCTAAATAAAACAATTAGCTAAGTCCTATTTGCCCCACCAATGTCAACTGAAGGCCCACCCATTCCAAGTAGCTTTCCCTGAGCCTCCGTTTCCTGTGTCTCCTGCCCTTAACCCCTTCTTTTGGTGGCATCAAGGGGGCACAGAGGGTGAGCACAGGGCCTACAGAATGTCTGCTCTGAGCACGCATGAACATTCTCTTTTACTAGATCCTCTGGGTGAAAATGTGACCTTGGGTAATTGTAGCTTCTCTTCCAGGCAGTTAGTCATGGGGTTCACCAAAGACAGGAACAACATGAACTCTCCACATAGATTGAGAACTATACTTGCGGGCAAGTGTGTGTCCTCATGCTTGAGTCAGTACCTTATCAAATCATCAAACAACTATGGTGGAAGACATGCCTGTGGCCTTCCGACTTAGTAGAAACAGGGCCAGTAGTCAGGGTAGAACTGAGTTCAAGTGCAAGTCCGTTCCACACTCTCACAGACATCTTTGCATTCTGACATCCTCCTATCAGTCAGTCAGTCCAAAAGTGTCCCACATCCCTCTACTTAACTCTCAGAGACTCTGCAAGAATCGCCTGAATCGTTCCTTTTTACAAATGTGCCTGATACATTATTTAAGATATTCAGTTCTGCTAGAGAAAAATCAGCAATATAAACAACAAGAAGAAGTAAAACTAAGTACAGATGTAAATAGCTCATGAGACACAAGCAGAATTCATTAGCTCGGTTACATGTATAATTAAAGTAGCAACTTCTGGAGAGGTGTTAGTACAGCTCAGATAGATGAGTGCGTGTGTGCTGAACATGCAAAGAGATGGGAAAACCAACAGGTATCCAATATTCGTGACTCACTAAATATACATGAGGCACCTGAGTCTCCAAACAGTCATAGTCCGTACACATGAGACACAGGGTATTTATGAGGCTTTAAATCAGTTACCCATTGCCAACACCCATTCTGGCCCCATGAGTCCTCTGCCAAATAAAACCTGCAGTCAACAGGGTGATGGTGAGTTAAACCATCAGGGAGTCAGGTGTGATCCCTGCAGCATCTCTCTGATTGTACTGGTCCCAAGGGCCTGTCTTGACCGGCGCCATTTCTAACCTCAGTTTTAGTCTTTGTAAGGCCTACATCAATCAGGCAGAGCTAATGGCCAGAGACGGAAGGACATAGGAGGCTCTGCATATACAGTGCTCAGATACTGTAGTCTTTCTTCTGTGAGTCTATTCGCTACCAACTCCCTTCCATTGCAGCAACCTGTGTGTTTGTGGTAAACCACACTATCCCAGCTTCATAACTTGGTCTTGGAGTCTTCATGTGAGGCAGCCTTGGAGTTAATTATGATTGTCTCAAGATAATTTCCTGCGGGGTACCTTCGGCCATGTTTTCCCCCTTCCAGGGTGCCATTGACATCCTGGTACAGGAAAACAAGCAACACATTTAGAGTTAGGACTCCTACATTTCAGAAGTGCCTCAATATTTGCCCTCTTAAAGCTCTCATCCTCTCCAGATCTGTCAGTCAAGAGTGGTAATCCCCCTCTCATAGGGTGGCTGTTAAGATTAAATGATGACATTTGTAAAAACATTTTGCAAAGCCAAGTGCAAGCTGAATGACTTTTTCTACGACAGCTTTTACTCTGACAAAATGTTTCTTAATTTATGTTTCAGCATGAGTGAGAATGCTTATCCAGGGTAGGTTTACCCTGACATGGGCATCTTAGTGTTCCAGGACATTAGCAGGAGTGGAGGTCCTTCTTCCATTAGCAGTACTTCCAATCCTCAGAGAGGCCCCTAAGGGGCGGCTCAGATTTGCTCCACTGGCATGTGAGTGGATCAACAGTGCATGTTGGGTATTCAGAAGCCAGGTGTCTGTACAGTCTCCTTAGCGGAAGCCCTTCCACTTGAGGATGATCAGGAATAAGGAGCACAAGGCTCCCCTCCCCTTGGGCTAGGCTCACATCAGTCCTTCAACACTATGGACATCATCCTCCTCCTCAGAGCCCCAGCTCCATTCCTGTCTCTCAGGCCAAAGTGCTGCTGACTTATCCTTGGAAACCAAGAAGTCAACAGTACAGAAGTGTGGGCTACCAGAGACACAGCATGGAGAAAAAAAATCAGCAGGAGCTCCATACCTTACTCTGTTGTGCTCCCTTAGGCAAGTTGTCAGTCACCCTCTGTAAAATGGGTTTAATAGGATATTCACTGCACAGAGCTCTGGTGTGAATTAGGCAGATGAAGAAATACTTAGAATGCTGGCCACGGCTTTCATTCAGGCATGTAGGAAGTAGAGACTGGCAGATCTCTGTGGGTTCCAGACTAGCCCAGTCTATTTAAGTCAGTCCCAAGCCAGCCAGAATTATATAATGAGATCATGCCTCTAAGTTAAAAAAAAAAATGTTTGGAGCAATGTCCAGCATTAAATATGCATACAAAGATAATTGCCACCCTTTTCATGTATCTATGCATGTATGTGTGCTCGTGTGTGTGTGTGTGTGTGTGTGTGTGTAGGTCAGAGGACCTTGGTGTCATCATTTCTCAGGTGCCATCTACCTAGTTTCTTTAAAACAGGGTTTCTCTCTAGAACCTGAAGCACACCGATCAGGCTAGTCTAGCCACCCAGTGAGCCCTGGGGTCGGCCGGCCTGCTCCTCCCCAGAACTGGAATTACAAGTGTGCACCACCAAACGTTTTTAAACATAGTTTCTGGAGGTCAGACTTTGGTTCTCATGCTCATGCAGCAAGTACTTCCCAGATGAACCATCTCTACTGCCCGGCTGTTAATCCTTCCACAGTGAAAAGAAAGGTAATAGCAAGACCAATGTATTCTTTAAGCCATATGGGATATACAGCAAAATATCCATCTTCACAGTCTGAGGAGAACCCCCCAGAGACCACCTGAGTCTCCCCACATTGCTCCCTCTTGCCCATCTTCCAGTCACCATCCCCACAAACCTGCTCTCCTGATTCGTGTTCTGATTTTTATGATATCTCGTTCTAAACGCTCCATACTGTTCTAAAAGAGCGACACAGGCTAGATCACAGGTGCTCTACTAGAGAGCCTCAGAAGCAGGGGAAGAGAATGAGGTCAGAGGGGTTCTTGGTGGAAGTCATGGGGGCGGGGTGTAATCTCCTCCCCAGGCTCCTGGAAGCTGGCTGGGTCAGGCAGAACCAGAGCAAGCATGGCAGCCACAGAAGGGTTGGAAGAGGCCTGTGCCAAGCAGGTGTGATCAAGAATTTATTTGGTGACTAGGACTTTGGGCAGATACAGACTTCATGTGTGAACCCAAATCCCAGCACCCTTCATCATGCCCAAGGCAGCCTCAGGCAACTGACCCAGGGCAGGCTAATAATTTTAACACATTTCACGTGCACAGTTTGATTCACCTCCCAAATAAATTAATTATGGCGACTTTAAAGGATTTTCAGAGGGAATCTCATTACTAACTGCGAATTCTGCAGTACCAATCAATATTTCTTTCTTTCTTTCTTTTTTTCTTTTTTTTTTTTTTTTTACATAGCAACTAGGAGAGAAAAGGGGGTTTAACAACCAAAAACATTCTATTTCTTGTTTCATCATCTCCAGCCTTGGCTGTTACCAAGTACTCAGGCATATTCAAACTCTCACTCCTCCTTGAATATAGCTAATTCTTTGTGTATCACCTTTTGCAACCTCTCCTTTCTCCCCCACCTTGAATGCCCATCAACCCTATTTACATGAGAAACACTTGGATTCTATAAAATCCAACTCTATTCATAATGGGTGGAGGTTGGCTAGGGTGATAAGATGACCAAGATGTAGAGCCAGACATTCTTGAATTCAGAAGGTGCTCTGACGCAGCTGGGGCACTGTAAGCAACTAGTTGGTGCCTCAGCATCCCTCTCTATGGGATGTCATCATTGTAGATGCAGGGATCCATGGGAAGCATACGGTGTAGCGAGTGAGGACTAGCGAGACAGAAGGAAGCATGTATGCTCCTCACTCCTGTTGTGCCTTCTTTCACATCTACAGAACTTTACTGTGTGAGTGAGGCATTCTGCTCCCATGGAAGCAGCCATGAGGATCACCCCGATCTAACCCTCTCACTTCTCTGCTTTTGACTCCATCAACGTACATTTCACTTTGTTTCCTGTTTGGTAAGTTGGCCTCTCCCCATCAATATTGTTAAATGCTGAGCTTGTAGAGAGTGAAGGCCAGTCTTTTGAGGCTCTAAATATGCAGGAGTTCACAGGGTGTGTGGTACATAGTAGGTGCTCAAATACTGGCTGAGCTGTTGCCATAACAGAGACTAGAAGAAGCAGACATAGCATCACCGAGGACAAAGCACATGGTGTGCCTTTGGGAGGCAGAGGAATGTAGTAGATGGTAGAGGGGGAGCAACTCCGGGAGGAGGGGGAGTTTTAGGTAAAGGGCAGAGGGAAACACTGACAGAAAAGTCTCAGAAGTTGTTGCCACCACCCTACCTATGTGGCAACTCCTTTCTCCGAGATCAAAGTTAAAAGAACAGAGCTCTGGGACTCTGGGCTTCTGAGTATGTGAGCTGCTGATGGAGGTGGGGCCTGACCTCAGAGAAGCTGGCACATGCTGTGGATGATGGGGCTGTTCCCTTAGAGTTGAGGCTAAGGGAAGACTGGCAAGAATCGTAAGGGTGAGTCCAGTCCTGTTGTATCTATTGTTATATCCAGCAAGAGCTGACACATGCAGACATCTGGCAAGTAGTGACAGAATAAACAGAAGGCTATCCTGAAGAACCTGGAGAAATTGTAGAAGATGGCCGTATTGAAGAGAAGCAGTGAGAACACGGACAAGGCTCGTCACAGGAGCTTTTAGCAATGGTGAAAATCTTTAGTCTATCCCACGTCATAGCTGCTAACCACAGGAGACCAATACATGCTGAAAATGTGGCTAGTGCCACCAAGAAGCTAAATTTAATTTTAATTAGTTTGGACACACGTGGATCGATCATGATGCACACCCACAAAGATTAAGGTCACATAAATGGAGAGAAACTCCCCCCGTGGAGCTCTCATTTGTCCAATCCCTGAGCTACACTGAAGTCACAGTTTCGAATACATTTTTATGCATCACCATGCCAATTCACATCTCTGATCACCATTGATTCAACTCAAATTAAAGTTGGATCTCCAAGACAGTTAACAACAGGAACACTGCCAGCCTCCTACACAAGCTCTACATCTGTGGAGTCAACCAACGCAAACCATAACTATTCAAAAGCAGTCTATTCTGAACATATACAGACTTTTCTCTTTTTCTTTGTTTGTACACGTGGATGTGGTGTATACCTACACGTGTGTGTGTGTGTGTGTGTGTGTGTGTGTACATGCGCACACACACAGGGAGGTTGGAGATCACCCCATCTCCTACTCAGGCAGACATCAGCTAGAGTCACCATGAATGGTCTCAATAGAAAGGCTGATCTTGTCTAACAAAACTTTGCAAAGATTAAATTCATGCATCCCATGGGGGGTGGACCTCAAACATATATACAATAGTAAAGAAATATTCAGTACCCACAAAGGTGAGACTTACAATGCCTATCCTCTATTTAAAAAAATAAATTACCAAGTGTTCAAAGAAACAGAAATACTGTCCTTGTTTGCTCTCTGTGGCTGTGATAACCACAACCTAAAGCAACTTAGGGAGGAAAGGGTTTAATAATCGCTTACAAGTTACATTCCTTCATTGAGGGAAGCCCAGACAGAAGCTCACGTCTGAGGCAGAGACCATAGAGGAATGCTACTTACTGAATTGCTCTCCGTGGCTTGCTCAACTTGCTTTCTTATACCACCCAGGAGCATCATCCCAGAACCACCAACCTAGGTATGGAGCCACCAACTATGGGCTGGGTCCTCCCACATCAGTCTTTAAGTAGGAAAGTGCCTCCAAGGACATGTCTACAGGCCAATATGATGGAAGCAATTCCTTAACTGAGGTTTCCTCTTCCAGGTGAGTCTAGTTTGTGTCAAATTGACAAAACCTAACCAATATATGTACTGCATGAAGTTTAATAAAGGTAATGAAACCTGAGCTAATTGCTTCCCAGACAGTGACTGTCCATTTTACTTAGATATTCTTATTACAAAATTGTCAGATCCTAGGTTAAGAGCCATTACCCTCCTGTGCACATTCATATCAGAACAAATCAAGGATGTGGGAAAGAAGTCCAAATGTGGGCCCCACTACACACATACCCGAAAGGATCTGAATGCCTGAGTCTTCCTGCTTAACTTTCATGCACCGTTTGGGTAGTAAGATACATGGGCAGGCTGTGAACTATGAAACAGGAAACTCCTGTTTAGGAAAATAGGTTCATATGCTATATGTGTACATAGAATCCATTGTAGAGAATCCGTTTTCAATTCAAAACCAGTGGATATGCTCAAATTTTAAATTATAACTAAGAGCTCAAATGGCTATATATCCTGAGTCTCATGTAATATTGAAAAATCCACAATTCATTGTGTGTATCTTTTTTATTTTGTTTTGTTTTTTCAAGACAGGGTTCCTCTGCATAACAGCTCTGGCTGACCTGTAACTCACTTTGTAAACCGGGCTGACCTCAAACTCACAATGATCTGTCTGCCTCCACCTTCTGAGGGCTAGGACTAAAGTTGTGTGCCACCATACCTTTGCCTAACTCTTTGTATGTTTCTTCTTCTTCTTCTTCTTCTTCTTCTTCTTCTTCTTCTTCTTCTTCTTCTTCTTCTTCTTCTTCTTCTTCTTCTTCTTCTTCT
>NW_004949103.1:10674222-10676034 GCF_000317375.1 Microtus ochrogaster
TTCTTCTTCTTCTTCTTCTTCTTCTTCTTCTTCTTCTTCTTCTTCTTCTTCTTCTTCTTCTTCTTCTTCTTCTTCTTCTTTTGAAACAAGGTTTCTCTGTAGCAGTCCTAGCTGTCTTGGAACTAGCTCTTGTAGATCAGTCTAGTATGGAGGCCTCTAGTTTGTTCCCAGCTGCTTAGCCCCAAAATAATCACACAGAAACTGTATTAATTAAATCACTGTGTGGCCCATTAGCTCTAGCTTCTTATTAACTAACTCTTACATATTAATTTAACCCATTTCTATTAATCTGTGTATTACCATGTAGCTGTGGCTTACCAGCTAAAGTTCTGGTGTCTGTCTCCGGCAGGGTTACATGACTTCTCTCTGACTCCACCTTCTCTCTCCCAGCATTCAGCTTAGTTTTCCCCACTAGCTCTTCCCCTATAGCTCTGCTATAGGCCCAAAGCAGTTCCTTTATTTATCAATGATAATCACAGCCTACAGAGGATAATTACCACCTCAGATCAGGTTGTCCTTGAACTCACAGATATCTACCTGCCTCTGCCTCCCAAGTGCTGGGATTAAAGGCATGCACCACCACAATATGGCTTGTATCCTTTAATATATGCAATCCTAAAAGGAAAAAGGTCATGCCTTTTTAATATTATTGTTAACAATATAAGACTCATGTAGCATTCAGTTCTTTTTAAAGGACTTTTCAGACATAGCTAAACACTTGTCAGGGTTTCCTAGGGGAACGGAATCAATAGGATAAATATAAATATTCATATGCATGATTTATTATATATACGAATGTACTACGTCACTTTACATTAAAATGTAGAGCAGCAACCTTATCTTACCTGAGGATCTGAGAATCCAGTGCTTGAAGCTAGGTGCCTTAGCCGCTGGTGTAGCTCCGCAGCAGCTATCTTTCATGAAGAGACTGACATCCTCCCCCCTGCCCCCCCCCACACACAAGTAGTAGCTTAGTTCCCAAGGCTGAGGGCCTAAGCAATTCCAATATGGCACAGAAAATCTGGAGCATTTCTAGAAAGCTACTGGTTGTTAGTCCATGATGGAAGCCTGGAAACGCTGGTTCTGATGTCAGGGAAGGGTAAACCAACTTGGTGGCAAGAGGGAAGGCCAAGCAAACAAAAGGAAAAATAATCTTCCTTCTGTCAAACCCTTTGTATCTGAGCAGCTACCAGAGGTACCACTGCAGGGGGTCTTTCTGAATCAGTGAAGGCCATCAGGACAGTTACTTGGGTAAGGCTCACTACTCAGGTGACTAATTTGTGGCAAGTTGACTATCATAGTCCGGGTTCCTATTGCTGTGATAAACACGGTGACCAAGGCAACTTGGGAGGGAAGGGTTTCATTTGGATTACACTTCCACACCACTCTTCATCAATGAAGGAAGTTGTGACAGGAAGTCAAACAGGGCAGGAACCTGGAGGCAGGAGCTGATGCAGAGGTCATGGAGGAAGACTTCTTGCTGGTTTACTCCTCATTGCTTCCTCAGCCTTCTTTCTTATGGAAACCAGGACCACCAGGCCAGGGGTGTCTCCACCCACAATACACTGGACCCTATCACATCAATCACTAAGAAAATGCCCTACAGGCTTTCCTGCAGCTTACCTTATGGAATCATTTTTTTCAACTGAGACTCCTTCCTCTCAGATAACTACAGCTTGTGTCAAGTTGACATCAAACTAGCCATCACATTGGCACTGAAACCAACCATAATAATCGTCTTGTGCACAACAAGAGGATACACCTGCAAAATAACTGGCTTAGAGTAGTGCCTAAGATGCTTACATCCGTGTC
>NW_004949103.1:10676134-10724594 GCF_000317375.1 Microtus ochrogaster
ACAACCTAAAGCAACTTAGGGAGGAAAGGGTTTAATAATCGCTTACAAGTTACATTCCTTCATTGAGGGAAGCCCAGACAGAAGCTCACGTCTGAAGCAGAGACCATAGAGGAATGCTACTTACTGAATTGCTCTCCGTGGCTTGCTCAACTTGCTTTCTTATACCACCCAGGAGCAAAAATGCTTTGACACAAGCTGTAGTTATCTGAGAGGAAGGAGTCTCAGTTGAAAAAAATGATTCCATAAGGTAAGCTTCAGGAAAGCCTGTAGGGCATTTTCTTAGTGATTGATGTGATAGGGTCCAGTGCATTGTGGGTGGAGACACCCCTGGCCTAGTGGTCCTGGTTTCCATAAGAAAGAAGCTTGTGTCAAGTTGACATCAAACTAGCCAATCACATTGGCACGGAAACCAACCATAATAATCGTCTTGTGCACAACAAGAGGATACACCTGCAAAATAACTGGCTTAGAGTAGTGCCTAAGATGCTTACATCCGTGTCCATTACTGCTTCTTTAGATTTATTCTGTGTGTGTGAGCATCTTTGCCTGAATTTTTGTATGTGTACCTTGTGCATGACTCATGCCCAAGGGCATCAAAAGAAGGTACCAGATCCCCTGAAACTGGAGTGACAGATAGTTGTGAGCCACCATGTGGTTCTGGGAACTGAACCTGGTTCGTCAGAAAAAGGAACAAATGCACTTAAGCATTGAGCCATCATCTCTCCAGCCCCTCCGTGTCCAATTCTAAATGACAAAGTACTTCTTGAAAGGGTGTTGCATTTTTGTTTCTGGGGTATTCACTCTTCCCAATCTCTGATAGTCATTCTGTGAACTTTGCTTCTAAATTTCATCTGCCACCAGAGACTAGGGTGAGGTTTTCAAAAAGAAACCAGGATTTGTGTTCATTCATTGAAGAACTCTAGAATAA
Organism: Microtus ochrogaster; assembly: GCF_000317375.1. Classification (NCBI taxonomy): domain Eukaryota; kingdom Metazoa; phylum Chordata; class Mammalia; order Rodentia; family Cricetidae; genus Microtus; species Microtus ochrogaster. Next base: position 10,677,063 of record NW_004949103.1, read on the forward strand.
AAACCAAGTCCAAAGTATAAAAGCCATGACAAGTCTATACCCACAGCCACCTGGTTGACATCTGTTGTGATATTGAACTAAATATGGGACCTATCTCAATTTGAAACATATTCTCAGAGCCCTGGATACAGTATATACTAGGAACATCCATTCATCACTTAATTGATATCGAACAGACACCTATTATTACTATCTAGATTCTATAAACACGAACAATACTTCTTCATAGCTGTAAATAGCACAATCAGTGTTAGCACTAATGAATTGCAGGGATTCTGACATAGCTCAGTGTTAAAGTGTATGTTTTAACCTCTGAAAGGCTCCAGAATCAACAACCAAATAAGAACTGTGAGTGAGTTGTCCCTGTAGTCAAAGAAACTTCATAGTCTTGAACCCTAACTACACACCCAATTTAGCACAGAGGTCTTCCATTGGCTAATAAGAAAATTAAAGATGGAACACAAAAGGCAAACAGGTCTTCCTCATCCTTAAATACATGTTCTACTAAAAATGTGAGAATATAACCCAGCACTAACCTGAAGAGACACTTTGCCATTCTGCTTAATGTTTTTGTCAATTATTTTCAGAAAGAATTGACTATAAATTACAGAGACTTCCCATATCAGCATATGGCTTGCAAGCATGCTTGTCCAGCTGTATTCAGTCCTTGTTCTAGAATGTGGAAATGGGGATGGGGAGATGGCCTTGTGGGTAAGAGCTCTCATACTACAAGCATGTAGACTTGAGTTCAAATCCCCAGCATTACATTAAAAAAAAAAAAAAACAAGAATGGATGCATGTGTTTTTAACCACCACTGCATTAAGAAGCAGATAGATGGAGCTCCAGAGCTTGCTGGCCAGGCAGCTCAGACAAAAGTGTGAGCTTCTGGTTCAAGACAGAGAGCAATAAAAGAAGACACCCAACCTTCTGCTCTGACCTTCACAGGCACCACAAATGAGCCCACATTCACATGCATGCAACACACACACGCACACACACACACACAAACACACACACACACACACAGCACTCACATCCCAAACAAACACACACTTGCCTGTCCACAAAGACATACTGTTGGTATAAAAACACTCAGTGAGAACATTTTATTATCACCAAAGAATTTACTAGATGTTGGTTTGTTAGTTGGTTGGCTAGTTGGTTGGTCTTTAAGACAGAATGTCACTATGTGACCCTGGCTGTCCTAGAAATGGTAGGTAGACCAAGCTGACCTCAAACCCAAAAGATCCACATGCCTCTACCCCTCACTTCCTGGGGTCCCACTATGCCCATCCAGGAAATGTATTTTAATGACTGTACTATAGGTCATAGCGAAGAGCATGGTGCCTACAAATAATTGTTGGGTTTGAATCTTCTCATCTTTATCAGATGAGTAACGAGTGTTTCTCTTGTCTGTACCTCAGTTTCTTCTTCTGTAAGTGGCAATGGTGTTTAGTATATCTCTCCTGTGCACCACTATGAGCATGAATGAGTTGACCTACAGAGCACTGAAAACAAGACTCTGCCTGCACTCAGTACTGCACAAGCATGAGCCAGTGGGTCTTAGACATGGGTTGTTGTCCCACCAGGATTACAGTCACAGCTCCGTGCCTAGAAGGCATGATTGACTAAGTCAACAAATGAAAGAATGGATGTTGTTTGCACAAGTGAGCTTTCCTGGATTAAGGGCTGCACACCCTTCCTAGGTCACTGAGCCAATACTCTGACCCCTTCCAGACCATCAGAAGTGAGTTTGTCCACCATGAGTTGAAAAGGAAACTCAGAAGTCATTTTGTTGTTCATCCACAGTCCAGTTCTGATTTTAAAATACCATGTCTAGGGGAGTGCCACCTTGAGTTCACTTAACCCTGAATATTTTAAACATTATTTTCTATACTGCCTCGAAATTCTTTTAAGTAACATCAGAGGAATAGCTTTCAATTAATCCTGGGCAAGTGGAATGGAACTCCTTGAGATCAATACCCATTTTTTCCTTTGCTTTATAATTAATGGAGTGGCTGCTACGCTTTGGCAGCTACAGCTTACTATTGGAAAAAGGGGGGAAAGCCCGCAGGATTGGAGAATACATACTGCGTACATATTAAATAGTTCAGTTTCTTCCCTTTTTCCTCGGGCTTTGTTTGAAAGCTTCTGCCCCAGTTCCATTTGTCCTCGTTTTGCTGAGAATAATGACTCAAACTCTATGAATCTGTTTAGCAATGAATTGAGACCTAGGCCTGTTATAGCTTCTAGAAATATTTAAAGTAAACAGTCTGGGCTGCTATCAAGGCATTAAGGGAAACTTATACAAAGCTATGTGATGGGGCTGCTGAGCAGAGGTGCAGGGAAGAACCTGTGGGCTTGAAGGCTGTGTAGGCCATCAGTAGCAGGTTTGGCCTCCTAAGCTCCTAAGCATCCATTCATCTTCTCTAGCCCATTCGTCTTCTCTGACGCTCACTCTCAGCTTATCAGTTGCTGGTGGGACCACAAAATTTCCAGTGGAATATCTTGAGAATTAAGGTGTTTTTGCCTTTTTTAAAAATCGTGCTTCTAAAAATTTTGGAATATGTATTTTCTAGTGAACAAATTAGCTTTATTAAATTGGTAGGCCCACAAAATAGTTCAAGAATCATTTCAAAAATAAGATTTTTTTTTCCAGAAGAAAATATGCACAACCATTAGAACATAGTGAGTGGGAAGGGAATCTCTTTGCACTGGTTTCTGGACATTAAAAATAATAAACATGAATGGGGAGATGGCTCCATGGGCAGAGCAAGCATGTGGATTTGAGTTCCAAGACCAGCACCCCAGAGAAAGCCAAGGATTTCTGTGCATGCCTATAATCGCAGCACTGGTGGTACGGAAGCAAGCACAGCACAAGAGCTCACTAACCTAGCCAATAGGGCATCCTCTAGTCCAGAGATAGATCCTTTCTCAAGACAGTAAGGCACAAAATTAAAGAGGAGGCACTAAAACTCCTGATCTGGCCACCAGATGCCTGCACTTGGGTGCACACAGCTGCACACACACACACACACACACACACACACCACTATGCACACACTAATTATAGTAATGATAACAATCATAATAATTATTAACCATGCATTGCTAATAGTCCAATCAGTTTCTTTTTCTAGTTTTTATCTTATGTATATGGTGTCTTGTCTGTATGTATGTCTGAGAACCATGTGCACAGTTAGCGCCCATGGAAGCAAAATGAGGGTTCAGATCTCCTAGAACTGGAGTGACAGACAAGCTATAAGCCACCACATGGGTGCCGGGAACCTAACCTGGGTCCTCTGGAAGAACAGCTAGTATTCTTAACCACCGAGCCATCTCCCTAGCCCTCCAATCAGTTTCTTAACTGTCTATTGCTTGTGGGAGTCACTTCTCTCCCTCGATCATGCGGATCTACCCAGGGACCAAGCTCGGGTAGTCAGACAGTAGGTTCCTCACCCAAACTCTTCTCAGATAGCTTGCTGTTAAACCTCTTCATGGAGACCTGTGGCTATGTTCTTCAGGACCAGTCTCTTCATATCCTCCAGCAGATCACAAACGGGGTAGATGCTGGAGAGTGGCAACTCAAAGCCCTGGATATGTGCGTAGGTGGCAGGTGAGTTGGTCAGTCCAGCCCACTGGGACAACCACCACGCCCCGCCCCCCAGTCAGGCTAGGGGCAGAGCCAGATCTCCCATGCCTGTAGTGAGGGGTAGAACCAGCCTTCCCAAGTGTGGGAGGGGCAGCTCTCCTATAAGGGACAGGACCAGCTCTCCCAGGTCAGAGTCATTGGGGTCACTATCCCAGGGCCTGCAAGGAGATGAGGTCAGCACTCCAGTGAGGTGTGGGACCAGCTCAGTATGGCCTTCATACTTCAACACATAGTTCCATACATGGCTCACATGGGTCCCTGTGATAATACAGGCAACAGAAACCAACAAAGACCCCAGATGGGACAGAACCTTAGATCCAGACATGGCCTCCAGCAGCAGTTTGTGCCCAGATGTCACCATGGCCCCAGATAGCAGCACAGGTCTCCAAGATCAGCACCATCCAGCAGCAGCATGGTCACCAGACTCAGACATGGCCCAGGTGGCAGCCCAGATCCCGGACGCCTGTTAGGCCTTCAATGGTAACAGACTCTATGATATCAACACAGACCCTGGCTATGGCAGGGCCATGGACCCAGACATGGCCCTAGGCTGCAGCTCAGGCCCAGACATCACCACTGTCCAGTGGCAGCATGACCCTCAGGCACCAATATGGCCTCAGGTGTTGGCCCAGATCCCAGGCATCTGCACAGCTTTGGTGGTAACAGGAGCCAAGGACATCAATGCAGACCCTGGCTACAGTAGGGCCACAGACCCAGACATGGCCCTTGCAGTAGCTTGGTCTGGATGGCACCGTAGCACCAGATGGCAGTGCATGCCACTGAGATTGGCATGGCCCCAGCAGTGGCTCATCCCTCAGATCCCAGAATGGCCGTAGAAATCGAACATCCTTGTGGCCTTTGGTGGCACCACAGGCCATAGACATTAACACAGACCGTGATTGCTGTAGGGCCACAGATCCAGACATGGTCCTCAGCATCCTGATGTCACTACAGTCCCAATGGCAGCACAGGCCACTCAGATCAGCATCACCCTGGCTGTAGGGTGGCCAAGGTGGTGGCCCAGACTCCAGGCATTCACACAGCCTTCAGTCATAGCAGGTGCCTTGGAGATCAATACAAACCCTGGCTGTGGCAGGGCTACGTTAATTCTTAAAGCTCTCGTTAAAGCAGAGTGCATATCAAAGTACTCTGGTTTGTCTTGATGAGCACTACTGGGACCATTGACTGCAAGACAAATTAGCCACGTTTTCATTTAAAAATTATTTTTGTATTTGAGAGGGCCCACTGACAAATGGTGATTATTTGAAATTAATTGTTTGAAAATGTTTTCTTACCAATGATAAACTACAGGTTCTTGGGTAATTTGGGAAAAATTACTCCTGCCACTCTAAGACTAATAACTCCAAAAACTTAATTTTTAAAATTATAGCAGTTGTAACATAAATGGATATTGTCTTAGCTAGGGTTTCTATTGCTGCAACAAAACACCATGAGCAAAAAATAAGTTGTGAAGTAAAGGGTTTTTTTGGCTTACTCTTCCATTTTGCTGTTCTTTATTGAAGGAAGTCAAGACAGGAACTCAAACAGGGCAGGATTCTGGAGGCAGAAGTTGATATAGAAGCTATGGAGGGGTACTGCTTACTGGTTTGCTCATCATGGCTTACTCGGCCTGCTTTCTTTATAGAACCCAGGCCCACCAGCCCAAGGATGGCACCACCCAGAATGAGAAGGGCCTTCCCACATTGATCACTAATTGAGAAATCACTTTACAGCTGAATCTCATGGCGGCATTTCCTCAGTTGAGGCTCATTCCTCTCTGATGACTCTAATCTGTGTCAGCTTGACACACAAAACCAGCCAGTACAGATATAGTATGTTTGTTATAAAAGGAAGCATAGCAATATTAAAATATCTGTAAAACTCAATGAACCAATATTTTCTAAATGAGCAATGAAAAATATTACAGTTATTAGTGGGCAAAAAGCATAATAAAGTACCAGATAGAGATGAATTTTAGTTTCAGAGTCTACATTGTATTAGTCTGTTTTCTATTACTATAATAAAATACGTTATACAAGCTAATTTTATAAAGAAAAGAGCTTTGTTTCACTTATAGCTCTGGAAGGTCACAGGGGCATGGCTTCTACATCATCTCAATTCAGCTCTGGCAAAGACCTCAAGATGGGTGGTAGAGCACATGCAAGATGGAGAGGTCAAATCCCAAACAGGAATCCAGCAAGACTCGTGGTAATACAGTTTTCTTCTTGAGCAGTTACTCCAGTGCACGAACATTCCCCAGTGACTGATGTTCCACCTCCAATGTTCCTTCACCTTCCACATTCCCACAGTGGAAACCAAGCCAGTACATGAATCTTTTGTTGACAGTCTGTCTCTTTTGCTTTGCTACCAACCTTATAGATACTACCACTGTGGTCTTGTGTTGGATTTACAGCATAATTGGGAGGGGTGTGACACACTTCACAATCAAAACAAAACTCTCACTTGTTGAGTTTTGATGTATCATCAAAGAAAGAGTCCACACTTGCCTAATGGGCTATTAATATCCTCCTCCATTTATAGCATATGTCTGTGAGGATCTAGAGATTTCTTACATAAGCATCAAGCTCAACAACCAACCCCAACAGATTGCAGAGAGGCTATGAGAAGCCATCTGTCTCCTATCGTCAGACATGAAAAACCTTTTGCAAAAATGAGCACTACTATTCCTCAAACACCTTTTGTGTTGAAAATGTGCTTTTTTTCCCCAATATTGCTTAGCATCTAATAGGTTTAACTTCTTTAAGGTATTAGCTTTAAAACATTCTTAAAATGCCTTGATTCTACTTTCCTATATTACAAATACCGATAAATTCAACATACCAATAGCTAAATAGAAGCTCTTTGGGGTCTTTAAGAATATAAATGGACCTTGTTACATATTTGATAGTCATTGCTGTACCCTGACTGTTAGTAAGAGCCTAGAGAGACTTTATATAAAGCCTAAGGAGAAACTTTGTATAGAAACTTGAACAGGAAAAGTTTGACACAAATACTTATAAACCACAAGAGAGTGAGTTTAAAGATGTAAAATGAATGCCAAATATTACTCTGAAGCCAAGAAAAAGTACCCAAGGAAGGACAGGCTTCGAAGCAGGGTTCTTCCTCAAGGCTAGGATTTGGATGTCATTAGAACATGCGAGGTTGAGACTCTCCAGATAGCAGAAGGCCCTTGAAATGCCTGATGGAGGTAAACAGAAAATCTCCCTAGAGTACACATGCAGGGTTGAGCTGCCATTGAGAGCGCTGTAGGCTGGGAGTGTATAGTTCTTCCTTTCTCCTGCAATGTCCCTCCTGCGCCCTCTACTGATGAAGTTTAAGTTTGCTGCAAAGGAGAAAGGCTTTATACTTCCTTCTGAAAGGGAGAGTGTACAAGTGAGAGAAACTGCACTCTGGGGGAAAAGAAAAAAGAAAAACAACTAAGCCTCTCAGCATACAGTGCACCTACTAATATTTCCAAAAACTGTTCCATGGAATCACAGTTTAGTAAACTGATCTTTGTGTGACATAGAAGATTGGCTCTCAGCCTCCTGTCTCTCTTACACACACCCATTATTACAGGATTCTAACATACACATGTTAAAAGGCACATCTGGAGAGGACCACCACATCAGGGAGGCAGTCAAGAGCCGAGCATAGCTCTGTTGGGGGAGTTAATTCTACAGCACTCTTTGTGATAGTGCAAGAAGCAAAGGGATTGATGACTCAGTGAGGGCAATTTAGCAAAATATATCAACAAGACGTCGCATTTGGTGACAATATTGTGACTATTTCCCCATTAGTCTAGATCTCTAGACATGTGGGCTTTGAAAATGTCCAAATCGCACACATCTCCTGAGCTGGTGTGTCCATGGCACAGAGTCAAATCCCAAAGCTTCAAAAAAGACTGGCTGCTTTTCAGAGCTCATAGAAAGCTCCCAGGGTCTTTCTTGTCCTTCAAGAACTAGCTCAAGTACTATATAGTCTTATATTTGCCCAAGTCAGGATCGAATCTCTGCTTCCCCTGGACTCCACATCTTTTGTCTGTTTACACCTCCCCTGGAGCACTCCCCATGGCTAACTTGTTTTGTCTGCCTGGCCCTTTCCCCATAGGCTGTGAGCATCTCAAGGGCAGGAAGGAAGCCTCATCCATCTCTATGTCCCGAGAGCCATGCAAAATTATTTGATGTGAACTAATCTCCCACCTGTATTTGTTGACCCAAATTAGCTAACATCAAGTGAATGCATATCTTGTGCTTATTCCCTGCCTGCCGTGGGGTGGGCCAACACACTTAGCTGGTTTTCACTGTGAGCAGCCTTCAAGGCATTTTGAAAAGAGCGGTCTTCAGGGGCAATCACCTCGAAATAGGCAAAGTGCTCAGAATTTGTGAATCTGGAATGCAGGAAGATTAGAGGCTAATTCAAAACCCTGGAAAATTATCAGACATCACATAGTACATCTATTGTGACTTGTCTAAATGCAATGTTTTTCTTATCTCCCACCTGATGTGGGAGTGTCATATATCAATCTGTTGATTTCATTGGTTAAGCAATAAAGAAACTACTTGGCCCTGATAGGTTAAAACATAGGTGGGAGGAGTAAACAGAACAGAATGCTGGGAGGAAGAGGAAGTGAGCTCAGAGACGCCATGCTCCCCGCTCCTGGGCGGACACACACAATGAAGCAAGCCGCCAGGTCAGACATGCTGAATCTTTCCCGGTAAGACCAGGGCTACACAGATTATTAGAGATGGGTTGATCGGGATATCAGAATTAGCCAGTAAGGGCTAGAGCTAAAGGGCCAAGCAGTGTTTAAATGAATATAATTTGTGCGTTGTTATTTCGGGGCATAAGCTAGCCAGGCAGCCAGGGTGCTGGGGACACAGCCCTGCTGCCCCTATTACAACACCCACCCTTAGTCTTGATCGTTCATTTAATACAGTATGATCTGGTAGACTCTTAAGATAGTTAGTAACATGTAGGTTCCAGAGCTTCTTTCAAACCTCCTGGGGAAGGTTACACTGGTTAGGATCAACGGGGTTGAAAGGCAGCCACAATGGTTCTCAAGTTTCAGTCCCTTAATACCATCTGAGTTCATTTCTCATACTTGAAGAGTCCACTGTTCGTCACAACAGCTCTCCAGGGCTGTGATTCATTTGTCTCAGTGATGGAGATGACGCTCACATTAAGACTCTGACTTCTCAAGACAAAATTGAAGCATGTAGGGATGCTGAGTCTTTGTGTCCTGTGCTTAGGCTCAGAAGTGACATTACATAAGTCATAGCACTGTAGACAAAATCAGACACAGGCACACACCTCTGCTTGCCTCAAGAAAGCTGAGAAGCATATTCCTCTGTGGTCCAAGAAGAGAAGGAAGCCAGATTGATGAGCTCTTACTGTCCACTTAGAATGGGTCACTCAGGTTTTATCAGTTAACGATGCACAATTGATTCTTCCATGAGCCCACTCACTTGGAGAGCAGCCCAGCATATGCACCTAACAGAAAGAAGCAGGCAGAAGAAGCCTCTTGCAGCTCCCACTGAACACTCGCCTGAGCAGAGGACCTACGGCAGGTCCCCTGACATGTCCTGAGGCAGAAACCCTTTGCACAGAGCAGAGGGGAGGTGTAGACTCCCAGCCTTTCTCACCTGTGACCTTACTTTTTAATTTTATTCCATCTCTTTTTAAAAGATTGTTCGTTTTCTGTGTGTGCACAACTGAATGGACATGTTGCACCACATGCATGCAGGTGATCATAGAGGCAAGAAGAGGGCACGCCCCCTTTACCTGGCTTGACTGCCACCAATAACTGGAGTTAAAGATGGCTGTAAGGTGCATGATGCAACTATTTGGGAACCAAACCTAGCTCTTTGGCAAGAGCAATGGTGCTGTTAACCACTGACTTTTCTCTCCAGATCCTCATTTTTTTCCTTTCCTTTTTTCTTTCTTTAATTGGCTTACAGAGTAGAGATTTCCCTGTGGCATTTTTGTAAGTGCTTAGCTTTGGTTGACTCTCCTCCCACCCAGTCTGCTCTCCTATTTCCACACTCCCATCCCTGCTGAAACCCTTCCAGTCATGGTATTTCCCCTTCCACACTCAAGTCACATGTGTTCTGTTACCCTCCCTCATCTCCTCTAAAGGCTCTTTCTTCTCCTGTCATGGACCCTTAACCAAAAAGCAAAACAGAAGTCAACTCTGAGAGGCTTTAGTTCTCTCCCAACCTGTCAAAACACGGGAATGGGGCTGCATGGGGAGGATGCTGAGTGCTTGCGGGAACACTCCAAGAAATCAAGACAAGAGTCTTGTGACCTCGGACCTTCAAAACATGGAATTGTTCTTGGAATGTGTTTTCATGCTCCTACCACGTGTAGCGGAGAGGAGTGATTTTAATTCAGATTATTCATCATTGCTTGTTGTTTCAAAGTCAAATGTTTAAATGTCCTCTATATGCCTCTACGAAAAAAAATTATTTCCAAGTGTGGCTTGTCCTGTGATTGTGCACAGCTTGAACTCGTAAGAACTTTTGCTCATGTGACTTCTCCTAACCTTCAGAGTATAAATTGTCTGATGCTCTGTTTGCTACTGCATAACACTTCAGTCTGCCTCATTGGCTTAATTATCCCAGGTCCCACCGCCTCTGGAGTGGTACAAAAAGCAACTAATTTTATTTTTCTGTTTGGTTAATAATATTATAACTCAGCATCTACAGCAATTCTCTTAACAATTCCATAAATCCTTAAAAGAAATCCAAATGCAAAAAAAAAAAAAAAATAGCAGCTCAGGTACTCTTATGTAACTATGGTGCTCCAAGTTTCATGCTGAATCCTCTTTACAAAGAGATGGCTTCATTTTGTAGCCTATTGAGATTATTATTACTCCAGTTTTATAGTCAAGTAAACAGAGGCTCAAAGAGATAAGTCAAATGAGGTAGCCAGTGTTATCTCAACCCTCCTCTGTCCAACTCACAGGAAACCCCACACAGTCACTTCACACCAAGTAGAACTTGCACATGCTGGCTGGCAGCTAGAGTTAGACTCTGTATTATGTGAGAAGCGTAACCAGGAAACCAGTCATCAGCATGATCACAAGACATGAGGACTAGTGTACAAAGGACGTGACAAGAACTGGTGGGCTTGGTCACCACACCAACTTCATTTCCTAGTAACTCACTGATCAAAATGCAGCCTTGTCACATGGTCCAGAAAGGCACTTCCAGCCCCTGATGAGATAAGCACTCAAAATATACCCATAACAATTAAGGAAGTGTGTATATAAAAGAGCTATTATTTTGCTTGATAGTTGTAGAATACTTGTTATTACTCTATTATAAAAACTGAAAACTTAAAAGAAAAATGCTAATGAATATCAGACAGCTAATAGAAGCGAGGTAAACAGGAAGATAATTCTATCCATATGGCTGAAGTGACAGACCCTTAGCTTCAGATGAATGCTCATAGAACTTTACATGATCGATTGTGTACAGCTATGGAGAAAAAAACTAAATGGAGACATTCAGGAGCCAGGGTGGTGGCAGCACACACCTTTAATCCAACACTTGGGAGGTAGAGGGAAGTGAATCTCTGTGAGCTCCAGGCCAGCATGATCTACAAAGTGAGTTCCAGGCCAGCATGGTCTACATAGTGAGTTCCAGGCCAGTCAGAGATACATAGTAAGACCCTATCTGTAAAACAAGAAAGAAGGAAAGAAAGAGGAAATCAGGGAAGAGGAGAGGAGATAGAGCTCTTAAAATTATGAGCAAACAGAAAGGCCAGTTATAAATGGTGCTTTCTAACGATTTTAGTTGAGAACAAACCCTCTCTCATCTTATATCTGATTTTATGCATATTGTCAAGCATTACTGTACACAGCATTCATATAAGCAGTGTAGGTTCATTGTTGCTGCTGCTACTCTGCCCAATAAACTGCTTAGTTAACAGTGCTCCAGGACTCAGCGCAATGCCTTGCAGGCAGTCTCTCGGGAAGTATTTATTGAATGAATAAATGCATAGGGAATGAGACAAAACAATTCCAGAACTGAAGCTGAACCTCTCTGAAGGGGAGATCTCCTTTCCCTTGAATATTACACTGTAGTGGTGAATGTCACATGACAGTTTGACCTAGCCAGGGAAGCCAGGCATTCAGTCAAACATTTTTCTGGGTATGTTTGCAATGGCATCTGTGGGTGAGATGCACATCCCAATTGCACAGACTAAGTAAAAGCGATGGTTCTCTCTGAAGTGCTGGGCCTCCCACAGTGCCCTGAAGAGAACCCAACAGTGGAATAATACAGGACTTGTGGCAGGCTGTGGGCTGGGACATTGTCTCTTCCAGCTGGCAGATGTGGCTGAAACATTAGCTCTGCTTAAGTTTCAATCCTGCAGCCTTGAGACTGAAACTCCCATTGGATCCTGGGCCTCCAGCTTCCCCACGGCGGGGGAAGCCTTTCAGTCTTCACAATCACGTGAGCCAGTTCCTCTCTACATCCTACTGGTTGTGTTTCACTGGAGCAGCCTGACTAGTCCCTAGCTACAAGACATATTTCCGTCAAGACAGTAACTGAGATATTTACCCATCCAATGGAGGGGGGGCACTGATGGACCCAATGTTAAAATGAAGATGCAGACGATTGTTGGGGGAGGTTGCTGGTTCATTTCCCATCTGCTCAGACTCGAAATAATCACACTGAAACCATATTAATGCAATACTGTTTGGCCAATAGCTTAAGCACATTTCTAGCTAGCTCTTACATCTTAAATTAACCCATTTCTAGCATTTTATATTTTACCACAAGGCTCGTGGCCTACTGGGAGGTTCCAGCTGGCAGCTTATGTCTTTCTCCTCTGGCCTCTGCAGGGCATCTCACTGGCTCCACCTTCTTTCTCCCAGTATTCAGTTTAGGTTTCCTGCCTAGTTTTACTCTACCCTATCACAGGCCAAAGCAGCTTCTTTATTCATTAACCAATAAAAGCAATGCATATACAGAAGGACTTCCCACACCAGGTGATTTATAAAGAAGTAAAGAAAAATGAAACAAAAACTGTAGGCCACTGAGCTGGCTGTAAACTGTGACTCTAAGTCACCCAGTAAAGATCTGTAGACTAGGGACATTGATGCGTGTTGGGTTGGAGTGTGAGAAGGGCTGGGAGAGAAAACTGAGGGTCATCCCAGGGTGTCCTCTTCTTGTTTTTTTCCCCCTTCTGATGCCAATTTTCAATTCTTACCCTCAGTTTTGCTGAAATAAAAGACTCATACTCCAAAGGGCCATACTTCACTTCACTTGTTAGGAAGGAGTCCTTGTTGTTCAGAAGACTGAGCACAAGGGCTGGGCTGTCCGGCCCTTTCCGAGGGGCACTTTCCAACTCTCAGTTCAGAACGCCTGCAGGGTCCCTGTTCACAAACAGTTTAACCCTTCAGTCAAAGGACCACAAAGCACAAAAGTATCTTCTATTTAAGGAAGCTAAACTTTATTATAAATTCTCCTTCTTCACTCAGTCATAAACTGTAAAGTACTACCTGCTCAGGGTTCTTTCTATGTAGCCAAGCTATGCTGCCCTTGACTTGGGTGCAGAGGAGCTTCCTCAATAATGAGTGCCTGCCAGCGTGCCTTGCGTGCCCTGGCATCATGATCAAGGTATGTTTGAACTCAGCCCTGAGTTTGGCAAGTAGTTTTCTCATTACAGTGGAGACCTTCCATCCCCATAATGTGAAGCCGACTTGGTTGGGACTTCTGAGACAAGGGTTACAATGACCATTTCCTCCAAACAACCAACTTGAAACAAATAACAGGGAAGAAATGGCCATGCCAATGGCATTTTTGAAGGGGAATGAAGCTATATTTTCAAGAAGCATCAGAAAATAATGGAGCTTTCAGTTCAACTGAGATAATAAAGTATCTGATACAGATCTGCAAGTGTAGGGGCAGGACGGGACACCTAAGAAACAGAAAGCCAGTCAATAGCCATATGCATCTTCCCGTATCTGATTCTCATACAATGATCAGGATTACAACATCCAATCTCATTTCTGCGTGAATGTTCTTATTGAAGCATATCCTTCACACAGACACCTTCATGAAAGCATAACTCAGTTTGTACTAAATAGATGAAACCTGACTCAAGAAATAAAAGTGTCAAAATCTGCTACTGCCTTGACCTTGATGCCTTCAAAAAGCTAATTTTGAAAATAGTTTTTTCAGCTTTTATACTTTTGACATTGGAAGGATGATCAACTCTCCCCTCCCCTTTACCCAGAAGTCCACTGTGAATTTTCCCAAACACCCATCTAACAAGAGCATCCCCAGCACATGTCTTCTCCAGACTCAACATTTTTTCTCCCACTTAGGAAAGGTTGTTCCCCTTCCTACACAGACAACCCATCCATGGATGTTGCACATAGGAAGATAAGATGGATTGAGTATCAAACTGCCCTCCAGGAATATGACTTCCACTTGGAATCCACAGTTCTGGAAAATGCCCAGCCTGTTCACATTCTCTGCCTTGATAGAGAAGCTCAAAGAAAAACAGAGACAACATAATCCCTTCCCTGTGCTGATATCCTCATTTACATCCTCACCATATTAATTTTCTTTGTTTCAACTTGATTCTAAAGTCAAGGAAGGCTTCCTGCACAGGCTGAGGCATGCATTGGATGGCCTATCAAGTCTAAATGGTCTAATACCATTCACTGATAAAGTCAGTATGACACCAACACTAAGCTGTTATTTTTCAAATAACAACAGTAACATTTAATTAGAGTTTAACCTGGCAGCCTGCTTTCCCCTAATGACATACAAGACACCACAGTTCCCTGAAACAGGAAAGATCTACATCCAGAGTAAATACCACATGTCAAAGAACTGAAGAGTCCTAGTGACTAATTATGCATCTCACCGTCATTAATTAGATGCCATTCAAGTAGCTTGGGCAGTGGGGACAGTAGGATTTTGGTCCTTCATACATGATACCAAGTTAGATGATGTCTTCGTTAGGCTATCACAACTGCTTTATAATAATGATTTGACTGAGTGAGGCCCCAAAAATTATCTCCTCAATCAGTGAAATGACTGATTATGTTTCTTGATCCTATTTCAACAAAAAAACATAATAGAAGAAAGCCTAGCATCATCTCTGACACATAATAGGTTCCTTGTAAACTGTAGTTATAAGAATAGTAAATGTCCGCAGTTTTAAAATGTCTATCTTATTTTTAATTATATCTGTGTGGTGGGTGGAAGGTGATGACCTGAGTACAGGTGCTCGGAGAAGCCAGAGATGTCAGATCCGCCTGGAGCTGGAATTTTAGGCAGTTGTGAGCTGCCCAGCATGAGTACTGGGAACCAAATATTGGTACTTTGAAAGAGCAGTTTGTTCTATCAGGTTCAGTGTGTTCAGACTGATATTGAGGTCTTTAATCCATTTGGACTTGAGTTTTGTGCATGGTGATAGATATGGATCTATGTTCATTCTTCTACAGGTTGACATCCAGTTTTGCCAGCACAATTTGTTGAAGATGCTCTCTTTTTTCCCATTGTATAGTTTTAGCTCCTTTATCGAAAATCAGGTGTTCATAGGTTTGTGGGTTAATGTCAGGGTCTTCTATTCGATTCCATTGGTCGACTTCTCTGTTTTTATGCCAATACCAAGCTGTCTGTAGTAGAGATTGAAGTCAGGGATGGTAATGCCTCCAGACGATCCTTTGTTGTATAGGTTTTTTTGTTTGTTTGTTTTTCCATATGAAGTTGATTATTGTCTTCTCCAGATCTGTGAAGAATTTTGATGGGGATTGCATTGAATCTATAGATTGCTTTTGGTAGAATTGCCATTTTACTATGTTGATCCTCCCAATCCAGGATCAAGGGAGATCCTTCCATTTTCTGATGTCCTCTTCAATTTCTTTCTTCAAAGACTTAAAGTTCTTGTCAAATGGGAGGCGGTGGCGGGGAAGAGACAGAAATCTTTAATAAATAAATAAATTTAAAAAAAAGAAAGAGCAGTTTGTGCTCTTCACTGCTGAGTCATCTCTCTAGACCCAAATGTTATAGTTATAAATTCAATCCTCACCATAGCTCAGGCTGCCCTGAGCTGTGGAGGAAATCGTCCTTCTCACTTTAGCCTTCTGAAGTCAATCATCTATTACACGCACTCACTCTCCCAAGCCACACACAGCACAGGGTGCTTGCTCAGTGCTAGGCATGGCTTCCATAGATAGGGACCGCCAAAAAACTCCCTCCTGGCTACTACAATGTATAGTATTAGAGGCTCTGAGAAATTCTTCAAGGGAAAGATTGATACATACATGCAGCTAATCATACACACACATATTCATAATTATGCATACATGATAAATAATTACAAATAAAAAGATAACATGATACATATTTGAAGCTCAGACAATATATAGATATAGATCAATTCACAGATGATAAATGATAGAGATTAGATAGGTAGGTAGATAGATGATAGATGATAGATAGATAGATAGATAGATAGATAGATAGATAGATAGATAGATAGATAAAATTTTGGTATTTTCCTTTGCAGTGATACCTTGCTGTCACAGTCTTCTGTTCCCACTATGACACAATGGTATATTAAGGAACACTCTCAATCATGGAGCAGGATCACACTGAAGATACCCTGACCAAGATTTTCTTTCTACCCTACACTCTAGCCAAGATCTGAAGCCTTTCCTGACTTTATATCAAGCTTGGCCCATAAAGACTTGAAAAAAAATCACTTACATAGTTTCTAACAGCTTGAGGCTTCATCCTCAGGATTACTGACCCTTGACCATCTTCAGGTGCCTTCCAGAGGAAACTCGAAACTTCCAGAAGAATGTCTTGTCTGTTTGAAGAGTCTCTATAGACAGTGTTCATCTCCCACACCGTATGGGAGGGAGGAGACTGATTTCATTGGGTATTACTTAGCAAACCCAGACAGGTTTCACAGAGGCCAAGACCTCCATTCCACCTTCTATAAACTGTCACTTTCCAGGCTGTCCTGATCCTCCCCTGACTCCTTCCTACTCCTCCATCCTCCCTTTAAGATGTCTAGCCAGCTCTGCACAAAGTTCGGTTTTTCCATCTATTGCACTAGCACATGGTTGACTGGATCTGTGCTTCCCACTTCGGTGTCTGTTTTGTTGATCTTTGACAGCCCATCAAAAGTCATTCTCCACACCAAAGCACCATCAGGCAACACTTACCCAGCTTGACCCCAAAAGATTAACTTGATACAATGCTGAGGCTCTGGCAAGGTTTGAGATTAGCCTGTTCCCCCAAAGCAGTCACCAATATAGGCTTGTTACAAATTCCAGAACTCCCTTGGAGTCACACAGAACTAGCTAAAATTCTAGCTGGTCCTTTTAAGGTCACTGTAGAATCTCTGCGGATCCAAAGGGTCGTGGTACAAATTCCTAAGTGTGAAGAAGGTGGGGGTTCCCCCTGATGCTTGCTCTCTAGCTCACCTCTGTCTGTGTTGCTTCTCAGCCTTGTTGCTGCTCTCTGTCCCTCAAGATGCAGATATAGAACTCAGCCTTCCCTTAACTGGGGAAAGGAAGGGACCAGAGAGAGAAACCTTAGCCAGCAGGAATCAGTCATTTCTTTGAAGCACATATGATGTGTGTGCAGAGTTAAGCAGGAATTCTTAGTAGAATTATTTTCTCTATTTTTCTAGGGGAAAGCAGAGACACAGTTCCTTTGAGAGAGGCTTCCTGACTCAGCGTTAACAGTTAAAAAGTCCTGCCATCAAACACTTAAATGGTGTTTATATCCAGTCACCAGCTTGCTTCTCCACCATGAAGCTAGACTCTCAGGAAGTCAAGGTGTGGGGTGGATCCAGCCACCAAAGCCACAGCTTTAATTCTAGCCATATTGCTTAACAAATAAGACTCATGTGGCCAGAAAAAGAGACATACACAGTAAAGACAGATTCAGATGAAAAAAAAACACCTCTAAACGGTTTATAGTGTGTTTAAAAATATGTATAGGCTTGGAAGAAAAAAAGAAAAAGGTTAGAAAAAGTCCTTTAAAAAGAAATATAGTTGGGTATGGTGGCACATGCCTTTAATCCCAGCACTCTGGAGGCAGAGTGAGGCAGATCTTTGTGAGTTTGAGGTCAGCCAGGTCTACAGAGTGAGTTCCAGGACAGCCAAATAAATGCAGAGAAACCCTCTATCAAAAAAACAAAAAATAAAATAATAATAATAAATATTTATATATAAATAATATAATATATAGTTACATATAAATTATATCTATATATTGTGTAATGTATAATATAATATATAACTAAATATACATAATAAAAGAAATAGAGTTTTTTTTAAAAAAGCTACGTAAAGATGAAAATACACAGAGTCTAGATACTGTGTTTTGGGGTTGTCTTTGAACTGTTTGACTGTTGAGAAAGGAAGAACAGCTGCTAAAAGACATTTGATTATAAATGCTGCCAGATTAATCCAATATATATATATATATTGAAAATGCCTTGACTTCAAAATGTAACTCAAAATATATGCTACTTTGGAGAAAAGGTTTTGCTTTTGTTTCCAAAGGAAATGAGAGGCTGTGGATTCATTCTAGGTTAAGAAAATAAGGTTTGCTCAAGGAAGATCCCCTGAAAATTTTCTAAGGGGAACAGATGGCCTAGATGATCCAACATTTCAGAGCACCCACCTCTGTTACAGTTTCCTCTGAGTTCTCCATCCAGAACAGCCTCAAGACTTCTCGCTGAGATGATCCAAGCTCACAGAATACTCCAGTCAGGACTTTACCATAATCCTAAATTTCCTTAAATCCTCATAAGATTATCAGTGCCTCCAATTACCATGAAGTAGCCTACAAAACTATGGCCCCATTCCCCCCCCCCTCAAAAAATGGACTATGGATGTTTGTCTTTGTTTAGATTGTTGGTTACAATTTATTATTGATATTGGTCAGGAAAAAATTAAACAAAGGAAATTAGATTCAGAGTTCTTGTTTTGAAAAGAAAAATGGGAAAGTGCTGTGGGATAATGCTCCTGTATGCTGTAAAGATTTGTCATCGTATTGTTTTAATAAAACATTGATTGGCCAGTATCCAGGCAGGTATAGGCAGGGTGATCAGACTAGGAGAATTCTGGGAAGAGGAAAGGCTCAGTCTGTAGTCACCCCTCAGAGTAAAAGGAAGCAAGATGAAAATGTTGCACTGAGAAAAGGTCCCAAGCCACTTACCTAAACATAGATAAGAGTTATGGCTTAGTTTAAGTTGTAAGAGATAGCTAACAATAAGCCTGAGTGAATAGGCCAAACAGTTTAAAATTAATATAAGCCTCTGTGTGTTTCTTTGTGACTGAACGTTTGCGGGGCCAGGCAGGACAGAACCTTTCATTTATACCTGCACAGAGACTCTCCCACTCACGGGGACTGGCCTTGAACTCCGACTCACTTTGATACTCTTGGTTCTTTGTCTCGTCCTCTGAACAGGTCAGGCAGACCTGCTGATACAAGGAGTCTGTGCTCATGGCTGAGCAGAGCACAGGCCTGAGTCTAGTACTAAGTATATCCCTTTCATTTTCCTTCTCTAGCAGGCGTGTAACCCGGGAAGCTGAGCTTGACAGCAACAGCAGTAGCAACCCCGTTTTCCCATTCCTGTGTTTCCTGTGGTGGTTTTTTTGTGTTGGGTTTAGTGGACATTAAAAACAGCTGCTTGGCATGTCACTCCTCTCCTCGTGGACCACTGACTTATGCTCCTAAGGCACAATGATAAGTCAACAGTAACCACCAAGGGAAAGTCCAAAACACGTGTCTTAAATGATGCCTCCAGGAACTGCCAATGGTAGCATTGAATGTTCCAGGACTCAATGACTTCGTCTTTAAATGGTGAAGATTCTAATGCATTCAGAGTATTTGTCAAAAATGCCATATGCTCACCTGATGATGTAGTTCCATTTAAAGAGTGTGCCTAGCATATGCAGGGGCCTGAACAGTTTCTTCAATATCACAAAAGAGGGGTGGCGTGTTAGCTCAGTTGGGAGAGTGTTTGCATCCCAGGACCACAAAAACTGGACATGGTTGGGCACACCTGTAATCTCATCACTAGGGAGGTGGAAGGCAGGAGGATTATGCTGGAGGTCATCTTTGGCCACATAACAATTTTGAGCAGAGATAGAGAGGGAAATAGGGAGAGAGGGGAAAGGGGACGGGAGAGATTTCTGCTAAATTTCCCAGCACCAAGCCTGACACTAATTAGTCAAAGAATGTTAACTGAGCCTAAACTGGGAGCAACAGCCATTTTCTAAGTATGCAGAATGACAGAGCCTATACCAGGGATCCTGATACAAACAGCAAGGGACCAGATCTTTTTCTGGGGTTGGGTGTGTCCTTGAGGAGTGCACTACTGTCTGTGCTGTGTTGTGTGTGTGTGTGTGTGTGTGTTTTTTTTCAGGGATTGAACTCTAAGGACTTGCAAGGGTGATGGTTTAGAACAGTGTGGTTCTCAACCTTCCTAATGCTGTGACCCTTTAATACAGTTCTTTGTGTTGTGGTGACCCCCCCCCCAGCATAAAATTATTTTATTGCTACTTCGTCACTGTAAATTTGCTACTGTTATGAATCATAATGTAAATATCTGATATGCAGGATATCTGATTTGCAACCCTCAATGGGGTCGCAACCCACAGGTTGGGAACTGCTGGTTTAAAGGCACTATTTTGAGATATTTAGGAAGCATTTACTGTGTTTTCAACCAATTTTCATTTCAGTGAAAGAAGTAAACATGAGGAATGTGGTAGGAGGGCACAGGGACAAGAAAAAGTCGGCAGGCACAGGAAAGGGTTTCCAGCGTGCGAGCTGACTTAGGAACCCCAGGTCTGCATAGACAGCTTGGACAGGACCTTGTTTCTCACTGCACTCCCGACGCTAGTGTGCATCTGCTGCCAACGCCTGCCCCCTTGTGGAAATCTTTCAAACTGCATGTAGCCTTCACAATGCTTTTGAGTAATGATTCAACAAGCCCTGGGACTTACAAAAATCACTAGCCCAGGATATCGCATCCAACGTAGCAGACAGCAAGGAGCGGGGCCAGTTCTCCTGCTCTCACGCCCTCGATCCCGCTCACCTGCACCGACACTACCAGGGCTAGCTCTTCTACTGTTTTGCGCAGGCGAGGTGCGGGACCTTTCTGCATGGCGGTCCTTAGTGAGGGGCAGCACCAGCTCTTTTGTTCTCGTGCCCTCCTCCCCCCGCGAAGCCGGCTCTGCTGCCTGTCAGGATGGCAATGGGTGGGAAAGAGGAGGGCATATTTCCCTCACCCTTGCCACCCCATGGCATATGAGGAAGGGTGGAGGGGCATCTCTCCTGCTTTCACTCCCACAGGCCTGGCTCACCTGCCCCCACGCCCTCCCCGCCCCCTGCCAACAAGGTCAGCTAGTGTGCTGCCCCAGCAAGGTGCAGGATTCTCTCTCCCATATACTGCCGCTGGTGAGGGGCAGGGCGAATTCTCTCATGCTCATGGCCTGTGGCCAGCTCTCTCACCTGAGGGAGCAGTGCTGGAGAGCTCGCCTGGGTGGTGAGGTAAAGCTGAGGGACTGACCAACACGGCTACCGCTCAGGCCCAGAACCGGAATTACGAATTCGCCTATCCCAGCATCCACCTTGTCTATGAAATGCTGGCGTGTATGAAGGGACCAGACCTGCAGTTCCAAAGCTACAGGACAACAGCAGCAAGTCCAGAAGGAGTCCCAGTGAGCGCCCAGGATCAGGGGTGTAGCTAGTGGAAGCCAGAGGCCTTGAACCAGGCCAGTGACTCATTCAATTAACAAGTAAAGATGGGGTCCGAGGTAAACTTGGGAGTCAGACTAGAGTTCAGAACTGAACCAATTCATTCCCAAAGCTGTGAGATTTTGGGGAGGTGAACCAATCTCTCCCGTCCTGTTCCTCGCGTGTGAAATAAGCACATTAACAACATCTGCTGCCTAGAGTCGTTGCAGACTCAAGGGAGAAATCTCCCCAGGAAGGTCACTGCCCCAGGAAGGTCACGGCCCCAGTGCCTACCCTGCTGGCTACTGCAGATTCTGGAACTTTCAGCTTCTGGATTAATCATTTGTGAACCACCCCACAACCAACGAAGCTGCCTCTGCTGTCGAGACCCTGCAGTCTGAAGCTACAAGAAAACAAAAACTTGGCACACACACAATTTGACAAAGACAACGGTAGAGTTTTAAGCCAGTTCACCCTGCACCCACCTGTGGTTGTTTTTCACTCGTTTGGATCTGTCCTCTTTTAGGGGGCCCGCCACGCAGCTCCCAAATAAATCACAGTGGGAGGCTTATTATTACTTATGAACGGTCAGCCTCGGCTTGGCTTGTTTCAAGTCAGCTTTTCTTAAATTATCCCATCTATCTTTTGCCTCTGGGCTTTTATCTTTCTTTATTTCTGTATACCTTTCTTTACTTCTTTCTCTGGGGCTTGCTGTGTAGCTGGGTGGCTGACGGCTGGTGTCTTCCTTGTTCTATCTTGCCCTCCTTTCCTTCTTTTTCTATTTATTCTCTCTGCCCGCCAGCCCCACCTATCCTTGCTCCTGCCTTGCTATTGGCCGTTTAACTCTTTATTCGACCATCAGGTGTTTTAGACCGACAAAGAATCAGAGCTTCGTAGAGTTAAACAAATGCAGCATAAACAAAAACAACACATCTATCTTTACCTCCTTTAACAAAGCATAAACAAATGTAACACACCTTAAAATAATATTCTACAACACCCACCCTTCAAAAGGAACACTAAAGATAAGGGTTTGGGGCACAGCTTTATTTGGAAAACTGGTCTGAGGGAAAAGGACTCGGGGCAGGGAACCCAGGAAGAAAATTGAGGAGGCAGCAGGAAGCCAACATATTTTACTTTATGCAGTTGGGTCAGTCCTAGGCAGTTGATGAGGCTCCCCCACTCCAGTCCCTGGGTCAGCAGACAGTAGTGAGGCTGCCTCTCAATTGTTTAAACCTCTGCATGGAGTTAAAGCAGTTCAGTGCGCCCCAATCCAAAGAATTCCTTGAAGGGAAAACTCCAGGAAGACGGACAGAGAATGTGAAACTGTCCTAGGAGGAGTGCATTTTGTCACTCATAGGAGCACGCCAGGTGTGTGGCCGACCCTCACTGGACCTGTCCTCCCATCTGGAAAATGGGGAGTTGACAGAGCCTATCCAAAAGGGCCATTTTGAAGATGAGGTAAATGGCGTGAGGAGTTAGAATGGTGCCTGATGCATGGTGGTCACCACGTGTTTTTCTGTCATTTCTGAGACCCACAAGTGAGAGTATCAGTCCCTGAATCAGCAGCTGTGGCACCTGGCCTGCCAGCCCACTTAGCCAGATCACCCATAACAGGGTGCAGAGTTTCATAAAACAGACAAGGTCTGCTGTTTGCTCAACAGCTAGCAAGATAGACGGACAATGTACAGATGAGGACAAATAATTAACTAAATAAGGAGAAACCAAATGAATCTGATTTCTCCAACAGAAGACGGCATTGAGGATTAACTCACACGTATAGACTTAACCTCCACAAGGACAGGAGAGATGGCTCAGGAGGTAAGAACACGTGGCTCTTCCAAAGAACTCAAGTTCAAGACCCAGAACTGACTTCAGGCTGCTCTCATCTGTCTGAAACTCCAGCTCCAGGGCCATCTGGTGCCCTCTCCTGGCCTCTGCAGGCACTGCACTCAATATTCACTCAGACAGACAAGGAATATAAAATAATTAAAGCAGTTCTAGCTTTTTCTACCTCTGCATGCACAATATTCCACAACTACGTTGTAGCCTCACAAATCTCAGAGCACTGCTGCAGTAGCCATAACAAGACAACAGCGGTTTCAGCGATGGTGAAATCTTCAAAACCGTGTCTTCATGATGACACCATGTTCAGTGTAATTGGGATGACATCACCTGTCATGTGTACCATACAACATTATGCTGTGAGGACTCTCTGGTATCGCTAAGAGTTATTTCAAAATGAGATTCTTTTTTAAAATGTTTTATTTATTATTGATTATGTATACAGTATTCTGACTGCATGTACTCCTGCAGGCTAGAAGAGGGTATCAGATCTCTTCACAGCTGGTTGTGAGCCACCTTGTGGTTGCTGGGAATTGAACTCAGGACCTTCGGAAGAACAGTCAGTGATCTTAACCTCCGAGCCATCTCTCCAGCCCTCAAACTGAGATTCTTAATAGCACCATCATGTTTATGTGCTGATTAACTGCACTGCTTATCGGCAGTATGATGGAGCGCAGTGCCCTGGAAGCTCACCCAAATGCTGGCCTCTGCTACTTCAGAGCTGTGTGACGTGGGGTCAGGAACTGTCCTCGGCAGAACAGGAAGAGGAGCAGCGTTTCCTTGTGGAGTTGTGGAGGTGAGGGGAGGCTCATGACGTAGATCCCACACCAGGCAATGTTAGAGAATGCCAGTGTTGTGTTTATTTAACAGCATTCACTGTGGGTCCTCAGGGCTATTTCCAAGACTCCAGTCATTTATAACACAGAAATGACATTTGTTACCACTTTCTGACCTGGTGTCTGGCTCTTACCTAGTATTTCGTGGGAATTTTTAGCTCAGGTGATGTGAAGTTTTAGAGTACTGAGAGAGACCATTGAATTACTTCCCAAAGAAGCTCTGTTAAAATGCCTTTCCACACACACTAAAATAGAAATTGCCCTAACAGACATCTCCCACTACTACTGCCTCCTTGTTTCAAGGCATAGCACTGAGGTGACTGATGAGGTGGAACATTCTAGATTTTCCTTCCTTTAGATTCACAGCCCATATTACTTATCCATGGATAAAAATAATTTGGAAAAAGTAGTGTAAAATTCTCCCAGAAATAAACAATACATCCATAAACCTGAGGAAATTAAAAGCATAGAATCTGGTTTCTTGAGAAACTTAGGGAAGGGACTTGTTTAACTCAAGAGTGTCTTAGGTCCCACAGATGATTTCTTAATGCTAAAAATATTGTAGAAAATCATCAGGTTTCTACCCACAACCCTCTTCCCAGAAATGAACCCAGAGCCCCCCAGACAGGGGATATTAACATTCTCATTTCACTGACCAGCCTGAACACATGCCAGCAGAATTTAATATAAGTGAGTCATGGAAAAATACAGAATCCAAACGAGATGAGATACCACATTTAGCCATGGCCAGAAGCCCCCACCACCTCAGGCTGAGAGTCAGAAGGAAGAGTAGACACCCCACAGAGTTGCTCCAGAAGGAGGTGCTGGCCAGCAGGAGCTGGGGCTGGAGAGCCACCACAGCAGGAGGTACGGTGAGCTGTACCCGAGCAGGGCACAGGGCACAGGGCACTTCGTCTCCACCCCTCTCCCTCCCCTCTTCCACCAGGGCTCCCACCCCAGCGTCCTGACGATTAGACAAGGAAAAGTAACATAATTTACAATGGGCAAAGGAGAAAAACAGACATTTCACCAAAAAATATATCCAATGGCCACCAAGCATATGAAAAGATAATATCATCAGCGAGGGAAATACAAATCAAAACTGCAGTGAGAGAACGTATGATATCCACTAGGATGACCATAACCAAAATGACAATGACATGTTAAGTCTGGTGTGTAGTGCAACAGAAGTAAGTGGAAGATCTAAGTCCCACACACGCTGACTTCTTCAGACTCCCTGTTTCTCTCTCCCACTGCTGTGGGTGAGTTAGACTCAAGCTGAACGCTGCAAGACAAAGGTCTCAATTGCCCACCACAGGCTCCCTCCTAGCCTTCTACAGCCATGCCATGCAGCTCTGACCATTCCCAGAAGCTGTGAACCAGCCCGGCTTCCAGAGACACACAGGCCAACCTCCCAGCCAGCAAAACCCATTTTGAGAACAACCAGGCTGAAAATGAGCACCTAGCGGCCATAGTCAAGACAGGCTGAGAGAACCTGAAAGCCAAAATTCAAAGTACATCTATCAGTCCAGCTCCTCTTAACTTTAGCAGTAGAGCCTACCTGTGAGAACAAAGCAGGGCCCAAACCTGGTACAGCCTTCTAGATTACATTCAAGGACTAAATGCACGCGACTCCACCCACCAAGAGTTCACAGTGTCTGGGCAGCAATTGCTCTCCACCAATACTAAGGCTCACTCATCTTCTCATACCTGCTACCCTACTGAAGCATGCCAGTGGCCACTAGCTGGTTCAGCCTTCATTTCTCTTCTTGGCAGCTTTTAACATCCCCATTCACCTCTCCTTGACACATGCTCTTCAACCCCAGCACACTGCATCCTTAGTTCTCCCGCCTCCCTGCCTGTTCCCCATCAGTGTCTGCTGTTCTCTAGATATGGACCGTGACCTCTGTTGATGTGATGAAGCTTTAACCCCTCATTGATGACGTGGGCCCTTGAGTCTCCGGAAACGTGAGCAACATGAACCTTTTTGTTTGTAGTTACCAGCCTCCAGTATCTCCAGCTCAGTGTCTCAGGATGGGCTAATGTTGTTTATATTACTCTCTCTGTGTTTAAGTTCACTTTTATGTGTACAGGTGTTTTGCCATCATGTATGTCTGTACATCACATGTACCTGGTACCCCACAGAAGGCACCAGATCCCCTAGAACTGGAATTACGGGTAGATGGGAGGCACCATGGGAGTGGTGGGAATCAATCCCAGAGCCTCCGAAAAGAGCAGCCACTACTCTTCACCAATGAGCCACCTCTCCAGCCACCCTATACTTTAGCCAACTCAAGCCTTGGTCTTCTCTGCCTAGCTCTATTGCCAGTTACCAGCTTGTCTCCTTGCTGCTGTCGTCACCTTTATCGCCTGCACTGGCTGAAGACAGACATACAAGGACTTCTAGATGAGTGTTTACAGCACAGGTTACAACAGCCTAAAGGAGGAGCCCAAGAATGTACGCTTGTCAACAGGATGAACAAAATCAAAATGTCTTTTGGTACAAGGGAATAGCATTCCTCCATCAGCAGGAAACATGTACCTATACACAGTCTGCAAGGGAGACTATGAAGACCATGCCATGTGTGAGCCGGACCTAAGATGCCAGATGTTAATAAAATACCAGAAGAGGAAAATCCACTGAAATAGAATGAAGATGAGTGGGGACCAGGAGCCAGAGGGAGGGAGGCACTGAGACCTGCTTAAGAGCCCTGGATTTGACTCTGCCAATGAAAATACTTTGGGCCGGGCGGTAGTGGCACACACCTTTAATCCCAGCACTCTGGAAGTAGAGGCAGGTGGATCTCTGTGAGTTCAAGACCAACGTGGTCTACAGAGCGAGTCCCTGGACAGCCAAGGCTAAACAGAGAAAGCCTGTCCCAGGGGCGGGGAGGACCTCTGGAATTAGAGGCGAGGTGATGGCTGTATGCCAGAGTTGTATCTTACAAGCTGAAACTCTTGCCTTAAATTGGCTAGTGGTATATCATTTCATGAAAAGAGAAAGCAAACTAAAGGTCTTTATAGTAGGTGACTCTCTGGTGAGGGGATTCTGGCCTTATGCAAGTCCTAGCAGCAACAACAATGCTACTTATCTCTCTGGGCCTCAGTTTCCCCATCTATAATCCAGACTGGATTATATCACAACTCCTTCACCACAACAGTCTGAATCAGTCACATGGAGAGTTGCTCTGACCTCACAGAGCCATCCCCCCAAGTCATGCGCATATGGCAGGCTGGGGCCTGCTGCCTTGTGGCAAACACTTGTCTCAGATCGACTCTCCCCTCTTAATCCACCAGGAGAAAAGACCCCCATATCTCACGGTTCCACTCTCCTAGGACCACTGTGTATAAATCAGGACTTGAGCCAAAAAGACAACACAAGACATGAAGTGTGTTTATTAGGAAAGACACACTAAACACGCACAAATGGTTCTTCTGCATACCTAGCTTACACACTACACACACACAAGTGGTTCTTCTGCATACCTAGATTAGGCTGGGACACAAACGGACATCATGACAGAGTCCATTGGGTTTGCTTACATCACAAAAGAATTTTCAAGGCAGTTCAGTTTCAGGCCACAAAAATCACATCTATGGCACCAACATGGAATTCAAAACCAGGCTTGACTTCAAAGTGCCCCAAATGCCAACAAACGAGAGGACTGTCAAGGGTCTCCAGTGCCATCCAGGATGCCGTGACACAGGCTGCGCACACCTCCCGAGGCCTCAGCGCTGGCACTGCTCCTTACAGTCCTCTCTGCTCATTTCTCATAACCACGCCATCCAGGACAGCAAAGGAACGCTATGTAGGAGACAAACAGGACCAAGTACAGAAAACGTGGGGCCAGATGCGGCCACACCCAGGTTAGTGATGTTTCGGGAGGCCCGCCCAGGCACTGAGATGGGGCTTAAAAGTACGCTGGGGTAAGCTCTGTCTTCCCGTCTGTGGTTACCACCTGGATTAGGCTTCCTGAGTTCGGCCGCTTATTCCCAGTGATCCAGTCATGGAATGTTCTAGAATAAGAAGAGATAGTTTACATTCTTAGAGAAAAACTCTGGGTACATGCTAATATTCATCTGGTGGCCTTGGATGTAAAAGGGTTTCTGTGGGAAGCTACGAGAAGGCCACTGTCCATAGAGATATAAATAAACTGTGACTGACAAGGAATTAATGTAATCTGTGCTTTTGCTTTTGTCCTTTTCTACATAGTGAAAATGCTCCACAATACAGTAGTATGGTTTTAACTAATAAACAGATTTTAGGTGATTAACTGTAAGAGAAAGATAAATGTACCATACAGGCATCCCTGAATAACTATGGAGGTCGAGTTTCCCAGACTGCCAAGGACCCCAGCATCCCAGGAAGTCACCCAGGCCTCCTTTAAGTAAGGACCATGCTATCTGCATATAACCACACATTCTCCCATGTACTCCCACATCACCCCAGACGAATGACAGTAACTCACACCACACACATACTACATCAGCTGTTAAAACTGTGCTGTCTTTAGGAAATAACAAGGAGCAGTCTCCACCGACTTAGTACAGAAGCGTCTCTTCCAGTGTTTTTATGTGAGGCTGGTTAAACTGGCACATGAGAACCCACAAATAAAGAAAACCAGCTTCTGCTTTATTCCTTTCTCAAGTTTAAAAGGATGAAAACTCATTCTTTAATTTCAGCAAACACATGTGGGGCAGCCAAGACGAGATACAAAAAGCGGGCTACTATCGTAAAATATATTGAGACTTAAAACATCTAGCTGTTTGTGGAGATAGGCAACTAAGCCTACCTGGAACAAAGGAAGACCCTGGTTATGAAGTTTAACAACCAGGGAGAAGCCGGACAGTGGTGGTGCATGCCTTTAATCCCAGCACTCAGGAGGCAGAGGCAGGTGGATCTCTGTGAGTCTGAGGCCAACCTGATCTACAAGAGCAAGTTCCAGGACAGGCTCCAAAGCTACAGAGAAACCCTGTCTCAAAAAAAAAACAAAAAAACAAAAACAAGGAGAAGACAGCAACAAGCAGGTAATGGTATCTAACAGTGAAGCATTTACATTTGAGTACCCTTGAGTACCAACCACCTGAGGATCCACAGCCAGGATCTCAGACTTCTAACTGGAAAGCACTCAACTCTTAGGATGCTCTGTGGTCCCAGTGTGCAACCCTGCAGACCAGATTTGACAGTCATCTACTAGATTCTTAGGCTCCTTCTCTGGCTATTGTATAAGCCAACAAGGTATACAAGGGTCTCAAAACAATTGCTAAACCACCTTGAAATGCTGCCACTGATCAAGGTCGCATCCCTGGGCTAGATGAGCTGGGTACCTTTGAGAGAGAGAAAGGGGTCTCTGTGTTCATCACACATGTCTTTCCTGCTTTGGCCTCTCTAGCAGTGTGGAGTGGATGACAGACAGGGCATGCTTACCACAGAGGGTAAAGAAGGTAGTGTGCTCACAAGCAGCTTAAACAAATTTCACTCTAACTTGTCAACTGACCTTCAAGTGGGTAAAGTGACTGCTAGAGCAAAGGGTGCCTGACAGCCCTTGTCGGCTGACTTGTGGCTGGGTGTGAATTCAGGCCCAGGAGCCTCAGTGCTGGGTCCAGAGTCTAGATTCTAGGTTAGTACGTCACTCACTCATCATGGGCACATTGGCCTTTAAAGAGAAATGTAAAAGCAATCACAAACCAAAGCATGGTGTCTTCTGCAACCTCCTTTCTCAATCAAGTATCAAAGCATGACCCCCAGGTTACCATGTGGTTAGCAGGCCCACAGGCCCACAGCCACACTGCCTAAGTAAGAACCTAGGTTTGCTACTCTTTGGGCAGATTGACTACTCAGCCCCAACTCTTAAATAATGAAAATAATTTCCTATGAGCATTAAATAAGGTAAAAGGATTGTGAGCTAGGGAGATGACTCATTCGGTAAAGTGCTTGTCACAAAAGCATGAGGATCTAATTTAGGTCTCCAGAACTCGCATAGAAAAATATTTCTGCACATCCTATAACCCCAGCGCTGGGGAGGCAGAGGCGAGAAGCTCCCTGGCGTTCACGTGCCATCCAGTGGAGTGGGAACTGAGTTTCTGATTCAGTGAGAGGTTGTCTCATAAAAAGAGGTGAAGAGGATAGAGATACAGCTGTCTCAGGGGCTACGAATGCATACTGCTTTTGTAGAGAACCCGACTTCAGTTCCCAGCATGCCATCAGGCAGTTCCCAACACTCTGTAACTTCAGCTCCGGGGAACTCAAGCCTCTGGCCTCTTCCAACCCCTGCACTCATGGGCACACACCTACCATCAGACACATACACACAAATAACTAAAAATAAAACACATCTTTAAGAAGAAACGTGGAAAATGACTGATGGAAACACCTGATGTCAATCCCCTGACTTCCAACGCATGCACGCACACACACACACACACACACACACACACACACACACGTATTTAGAATACCTATTTAATAGCACATAACTAGAACTATGTAGGTACTTATTTCAAACATAAATACAAGTTTTCTCCACTTAATTTAAATGAGTTCTAACATCAGGTCAGAAACAAACACCAACTGCAGCTGTCAGAGCAGCTATGGCATTGGCACTCTGGGGAAAGCCATCTCCTGTAGGGACTATGACCCAGCCATCCCATACCAAGGCAGCACCTGGCCACAGTAGGCATCCAGTGAGCCCAGACTTACTAAATAGAAGGCTTTGGGAACTGAGTAAAGCATCACCAAACAGTAAAACCAACTCCCTCTCCAGTGAGCTTCCAAGCTGTCTCTAGATGACTAGGGAGTGTCACTTCCTGGTCAGTGACTGTTGATTAGGACCTTCAAAATGAAGACCAAACATCTGGGGCTCAGCACTGGTTGAGACATAGGACTGAGACTTCCTCCCTGTCTTCCTGTCACAGAGTTATTCCTGGATACATTGCTGATTTATAACCCAGAGATGGGGATTACTGAATATTTGCTATAGGTCAGACACACTGCCAAGCACTTAACACACTCTACCACGGTTCGTTCCCTGCACCGTCATCATGGACCTCATCACACACAGGCAAGCTCTGTGTCCGAGGGCAGTTTACAATCGTGCTTACTTTGGTCAGACAGGGAGAGGAAAAGAGGTCCAGACTCATGTCAGGGCTACTCATCCCTCCACACAACTGCTGCTCTCCAAATTCAAGTGCATCAGGACCTCAGAACCCCAGAACCTCACCCAGGATCACCAAGAGTCCCCAAAGGGCAGGGGACGGAGCCTGGAGGCTGCTTAGTCACTGCCTCTCCTGTGATACTCACTCAACCAGGAACTCTAAGGGTGTCCAGGAGCTGAAGTCTGCCTCAGGCATTGATTTCCTGTTCATCGGAGTATCCAGGGTAACCCTGCAATGTAGAGATAAGTGTGTCATTTGTGCATTGCCTCTATAATAACAGGAGTCTGGTTCTTGGCCATGAAAAGACAAACACAGCAGCACCACTGGGAGCCTCTGGCGCTGAGCACGACATTTACATGGAGAGATCAGACAGGATAATCAGAGAGCAGCAAGCTGTCCACATTAACAAAAATCACAGCTGAGGGAAATCCAATAAGGCTCTTTGTGGCTCACACTAGGGCAGGCAAGAACAAAACAGGGAGAGTCACACTTTACCTTTACATCAAACACAGCCTTTGTCAAAGGCAAGGGCTTTATTGAGTTCTCGTGGACACTCTGAAATGCGGCAGACTCATTTCTAAGCATTTATGTGAAATAACAGTCCTCAAAATATCAAAATTGCAAAGCATTATTTTTAAGTATATGGCTGCCTTCCAGGAAACTTAGGATTTTCAGGGAGAGAATATGAATTGGCACAAAACATTTGGGCCTGAGACATCAGTCAGAACAGCTGAGAGGCAGCTCAGTCATAAAACCTCACCAGTGAAGGACTGGAAAGCTAACTAGTCCCTGAGCTGCCCCAGGGTCCTTTACAGACTGGAAGCAAGAGGCACTGAGAAAGAGCACGCCAAGCCCAAGGCAGCAACCTCTGCCTCTGCCTGAAACAGCTGACTAGGGATTCACTTCCTGGTCAGCTAGAAATGTTCCCATAGAACATTTCTATGATCTCCTACCTATTCTCCCCACACTGTTCCCATGCCTGGCTACACACACACACACACACACACACACACACACACACACACACACACACAACTTTAACAATGTGAAAACAGAAAGAACTGTATAAAGTAAAATAAAGTGTGTGGACACTTTAAAAGTAGGAGTAGAGAAGAAAACACAAAAGAGGCAAAAAGGTAGATGCATCCCTCAAGACAGATCATCAAAACCCTGAAATACTGCCCGAGCTGAATGTACCTCTCAGCCCAGATCCCTAGGTTGAAGCCTAGCCTGCAGTATAACAGGAGTAGGGCCTTTATGAGATAATTAGGTTGGGTGTGGCTCCATAGATGGATTGGGACACTTACAGAAGGCGGGCTAAGGAAGCCTATCTTGTCTTTCTACTGTAGGACAGCAGGTACCACCTACAGCAGCAGTTCTCAACCTGTGGATCGCAACCCCTTTAGGGGAGTCAAACAACCCTTTCACAGGGGTCATCTAAAACTGATCAGATACTGATCTAAAACACAGATACTGACATTATGATTTATAACAGTAACAAAATTATCGTTATGAAGTAGCAACAAAAAATTTATGGAGGGGGTCACCACAGCATGAGGAACTGTATTAAAGGGCCAAAGCATTAGGAAGGTTGAGAAGCACTGCTCTATGGAAACAAGCTCTCACCAGGCACCAACCCTGCTGGCATCCTCAACTTGGACTTTCTAATCCATACAACCATGATCAGTACAATTCTGTGGCTTATAAAATACCTAGTTGAGGGTACTGTGAACAGTAGCAAGTATACATAAGACAGGAGCTTACGCGCCTTTGGGGACACACACTCAAAGCCACAATAGAAAGGGACCCTCAAAATGTCAACACTAGGCAGCAGACAAGGTGTAAGCAGTGGAAACTCCTAAGCACCTACGGGAGCACAGCAATGGCAGCAGCCCCGGGTGGCATGCCACTGTTCTTCCCGGCAAGGCTCTGGCAGAGCTGATGGACGGCGCCCTTGGCCATGCCGTAGCCGATCATCCCTGGGAAAGTGAAGAAAACAGTTGGTTACACAGACATTAGGTGCAATATCCTCAGCTCTCTGTTCCCTTAAGACCTTAGCCACATAGTGGGTATCCTCCTGCAAGCAGGGCACCCTCACTTGTCCTACCAAAATAGCAGCAACCAGAGAAAGGTGGTGGGGCAAGTGGGCAAGGTGTGGCATCTGGGCAGTCCCCAAGAATGCAGGTTTTACAGGGCGCTGTGGCCGGGAGCCATCCCACTTCCTGAGGTGGGGCTCACATGCCTGTTCCCTACGACTGTAATGGTCAGATTCTCTAGCCTGGTTGTTCATGTGCACACCTCAACCTGTCAAGGCTGCACCAGGACCAACCAGGAAGAGCCCGGGAGGCCACAGAGGTCAGGTGGTGGGAGGGACTGCTGAGCTGACCACGGCATGGCTTTGCACAGGACCAGGCTGACAAAGCCACTTGCCCAGGAGCATAAAGGAAGGTGTTTTCCCATCCCACCCCCACTCGTGGCATCTTCACTAGTGCACAGTTATCCCCACCGTGGAGCAGGAGTCTACTGTCCACTGGGGACGGCATCCTCTTCCCTCCAGCATACACAGCAGCAGACTGTGCATTCTAACACGGCTGCCTGCTACAGCCTGACCTTGACATTATTTCTCTACGCTCTTCATGCCCATCCTATGAAGGCTGTCATTGCTTCCACACACCAAACTCCCATTTAGCCCTCATATGTCATGGAGCCTCCTCTGACCATGAACCCCCAGATTCAGTGCTAAGCATGTGAAAATATAAGGCAGCTCCCTGACTCCAAGGGCAAAACCCAGGATCCAAGTTGAGGGTCTGGGCTAAGGACACACAGTGAGTCCTCAGCACTGTGACTCAGGGAGAGTCAGCAGCCCTCCAGCCACCGGCCCTCACTACACATGAGTACAGGTAGCCCCGGAGCTCCAAGGCATCAGTCCCCCTGGAGCTGGGTTACAGGTGGTTGTGAGCTGCCTGATGTGAGTGCTGGGAACCCAACTCAGTTCCTCTGCAAGAGCATCACGTGCTCTTAACCACTGAACCATCTCTCCAGCCTCTGTTTGTTTTCTGAGACAGGTTCTCATTATATAGCCCTGGCCGGACAAGAACCAGCTATGTAGACTAGGCTGGGCCTCAAACTTGCAGCAATCCTACCTCTGCCTATGGGTTACTGGCATGAGCTACCACACTAAGCCTCAGAAAGTAGTATCTAATACATTTTTAAATTATCTTTATCTATGTATGTGTTTATTTTGTATGTGTGTATGTATGTGTGACTGGGCATGCGTGCACATACCATAGCACGTGTATGGAAATCAGAGGACAGCCTGTGGAAGTTGCTTCACTCCTTCCACCACGTGAGTCCCAGGGATCGAATTCTGGTCATCAGGCTTGGTGGCAAATGCCTTTACCCACAAAGTCCATCTCCCGAGCCCTCAACACATCTTTTATTCTTATGAATGTGACGGTCATGGTGGCACACACTTGCCATCCTAGCAACTGGAGTATGAATTCAAGTTCATTCCAGGATGAACCTCTCTCCAAAAAAAAAAAATGCTTCTAATATAAAAACATGAATTCAAACAGAAGTGTGGTATGGGTGCACATGAGAACACATATAGAACGCTTCCAAAAGGCTGCCCAAGGTCTGTAGCCAACTACCTTCAGATTGCCATAGGGATCAGGCACTTGAGCAGTCTCCCCATTAAATGTATGTCTTAAAGTGCCATGTGAGTGTTTCCTACATGCACTGGTTAGAACACGCTAATATAAAAATACATGGATACAAATAATACACAGCCATCCCATTTTCTCCCATAAGTTCTGTTCAACAGCTCTGAACCCTTGGTCACATCAGCTCCTCCACAGAATGTTTCCAAGAACAGAATCTTCTCAACTCTCTCATCTTCTGCCCTTGAGTTGTCCAGGACATTTGCTTAGACAGTAATTTACCAAGAAGTAATGATATGGGATTTCTTTCTGTACACGGTGAATATGTATGGCTCTCATTGGTTGATAAATAAAGCTGCTTTGGCCTATGGCAAGGCAGAATATAGCTAGGCAGGAAATTCAAACAGAGATATGGGAGGAGTAAGATACCAGAGCATTACCGGTAAGCCACGGGACACATGGCAACAAACAGATTATTAAAAATGGGTCAGTTTACATGTAGAGCTAGCCAGTAATAAGCCTGAGCCATAGGCCAAACAATTATAGTTAATATTAAGCCTCTAAATTATTATTTTCTAAGTGGCTGCAGGGACCAGAGGGTGAGAGAGAAACCAACCCAACGGGACCGGGTGAGACAGAAAAAAGACTTCCAGTGACACTGTAATGTGCATAAGAAGCTGCACACATTCAGGGCGTCTCATCTGAGCACATCCTGGCATGAGCACATGGGCTGGCTGCCTTAAGCTCCCTCTCCCCTGAGAATGAAGTCTGATGCTGTTGTCATGGAAGGTCTGCAAGTGCAATAGCAGAAGAGGCGACCTAAGTCCAGGGAGGTGGGATTTACAGCCCAGCCCAGCAACCAATCCCTGACCAGCTTCAGCAACAACTGATTGCCAAAGCAGGTCAAGGTCTCAAGAAGTTACTTAGAGGAGTATTTCGCCATCCTCAGCATAAGCAAATGGTGGTTTAAAAATACAACTCAGCAAAGTACAGGGTGCTGTCTACCTTTTAATCCCAACACTGTAAGGGCCAAAAAGCTTTAGGAGGAAAGAAATGAGCAACGAGCAACCCATGGCTTACTTCAACAGAACAACACAGATACGAGATCATTCACAAAATATTAAAAGAGAGCATACAACTATGCTGGACACTTTCTTCCAAATTATAATGTGATCATACAGTCCCTCAAGGGAGGCTTCCAACCACAGCCCAGCATGGCTGCAGAGCAGGACCATTAAGATGAACCATCACATGGAACCACCTGTACTTGTAAAACCAAAGAAAATGGGAGCCTGCTTTGTCCTTTAAAAAATTAGTCTTTCAGTCCTGGGGTTTTGTTTTTGAAATGTCAACCTATTACTCATTTCTCTGTTTACTCTCTAGTACCTCTGCCCTATGCCACCTTTAATAAAAAGCAGCTTTCAACCAGACAGACATCTAACATTTACACGGTTTTAATTATTGCAACAGCCACAGACCTGCTAGATCTATGCTCTGTGAAATGCGATGAGCAGCAAGAAATTACTAATTAACAAGAGCCTCATGGTTCAATGAGTTTCATTAAAACTAGAAAGTACCCCAAGATCTCTACCACTTCCATTCGAAGAAGTGTACCTCTTAAACCAGGTATTACAGCTGAGACTTAGTGATCACCCTTCTGTGCCCCTTACTTAAGTCCCTTTATCCTTGGCCCTAAATGAATGAATGACTTGATATGCACTCTGCTCCCCAAATTTGTAGGCTGTCCTAATCCCTCTATAATTCAGAAAGTTACTATATTTAGATATTTAAAGTGGCAATTAAGTTAAAATGAGATCGTTAGGGTACAACTGTAATGTAGACGGGCCAAGGCGCTTCTAAGAGGTAGATGATCATCCCTCTGTGTCTTGGTCCTAAGTTCTACCCCATAGAAGCATCTTGGCCCATCTAGATTAGGGTTGCACCCTAACAATCTCATTTTAACTAAATTATCACCTTAAAGATCTTGTAAGAAAGCAGCCATCCACAAGTCAGTGAGAAAGGCCTCGAAACCAACCCTTCCAACATCCTGGTCTTAGACGCCTTGCCTCTGGGATGATAAGGAAACGTGTCTGTCCATTGAGCAAGCCAAGGCATGGGGGCCCCAGCAAAAGAATACAGGGAATAAGAAATGCAAAAGAAGGGTCTTCGTGATGGAATGGAAGCAACTCACAATTTAGAAATAGTCAGGGGTTTAGTTCAAAGTATATTCATTACATATTCACCAAATAAATCTGGACAATTTATTTAACTCTCTAAATCTTGTTTTTCTAACCAATGAATTGGAAAGGTAACAATGATGCCTACACCATGATTCAACAAAAATAATGGTAAAGTGTTAAGACTATATAACAATATTTGATACTAATGTGAATATAGTAAGACCTACTATGTGCTAGGCACCATCTGTGTGTCAATAACACTGCAGTTGCTCTTAAGTTAGGTAATACTATTACAATTAAAGGAACTGTGGCAAACATTTGACCAGAGAATCAGGGTCAAAAATTCACCTGCCAAAACACTTCCCTGGGACCCACGATTACAATGTAATGATAAGATGGGAGTGCTAACTAATACACATCTAGTTTGCTGTTTAATCTCTCTATTGGTCACTGATCATAAACCAGGCAGGGGTGCCAGATTACAGAACCATGAACCGGGGACAAATGCAAATGACAAGATTAAGATTGCTCCCTATAAGACGACTCTGGCATAAAAGGAATTACACCTACCCAATAAGAAAGCTCCTAAGGGCACAAAGCGAACTGCACCTCCTCAATCCAAGATGTACCCAGTAGCCCCAGCAGGAGAAGCGTTTACACGGCACAAAAATGAAGGCTTACCAGGAGTGCCATCCAAGGCAGCTTTGGCCCCAGCTAAGGTCAAGAGGCCTCCTTCCTTCAGGTGCTTTGTGGCCAAGTGGCTGGAGATGGTGGACGTCCACATACTTTGCTTCCACATCAAGTCACAGTTTTTAAAGAGTGCTGGGAAAAGGGCAAAAAAAAAAAAAAAATGTGAACTCATCACTCCCAGAGAATAACCCAGAAGACAAGCTCAACTCACACTGCCCTGCACCACAAGAAGCCCGCCAGGCCCTGCTGGTCTACCATGGGGATCTAATAAAGACAGCACAGGGCTCAGTGGTCAGAGGCACAGAGTTAAACACAGGTCATGCTGTCCCCTGGGTCTCAGCTTCCTCACCTGCTAACTGCCAAAATTTCAGCCAGTAAATTTTAGCAAATAAACCTAGGGTCAACAGACTCACCAGACTGTCAGGGCTTCAAAAATGGCTTTACTTTATAAAGGCTGTTAGGCTTATAAGAGGAACTTCTATCCCTATTCTGGCTTCTACCCCTGGTTTAAAAAAAAAAATCCATGAAACGATCACCCTACGGCTATAAAGAGGGTTTTAACAGAGTTACATTTTCATGGATAAAGTTAATGCAAGCCTTTAAAAGTCTGTAAAAGAGCTGAAACAGCAAACATTTCACAGCTGTGTTGGCCCTCTAGCCATTCCAAAGACTCAAAAGGAACAGGTGGTCACACATGCCACACTGCCAGGCTCCCCCCACCACACACACACACACACACCCTCTAGCCATTCCAAAGACTCAAAAGGAACAGGTGGTCACACATGCCACACTGCCAGGCTCCCCCCACCACCCCAGCTCTCACGTTTTCTTCACCTCCCACCTTCGTCCATGGGATGCTGCTGAGAGAAAACCCTCACCAGACAGCAGACTTCGGCTGTGTTTTCCCAGCCTACGGAACTGTGAGCAGTCAATTCCCACCAATTACCCACTTCCATCACCACAAATCAAATGAAGGAACAGAGCTATGGCAAGGATCCCGAGGGACCAACAGAAAACCAGCTGGCCTGGTACCCCATCTAGACCAGAGCTGTGTCAGCTAGACAAAGAGCAGAGCAGAAGCAATAATTAACTCGGAAAAAGACTCACACTTGGATTTGGCATTGCCCCCAGCCCATCCTCCAGCCACACAGAGAATCGCATCCACCTTCTGATCACCTAGGAGCTTTCCAACCTCAGCAGTGACCTTAAACAAAAGAGGCAAAGGTGAGCTGAAACAGGCCGTGTTTTCTCTTTCCCTTCTTCTTCAGCCAGTTTATAGTACCTTCAACCAGTACCTAACCTAGCAACTGGCTGGGGAAATTAGATGGAAGAAGTTTCATGTATTTTGGATAGTGAAGCCAACAACTTTTCAATATGGATTTCATAAGGTTGAACCTCTACATGAACAATTCTAAAAGGCATAGGTACCTCCTGAAATCCAAATATAAAAAAGTGGGGGAAAGAGATTTAAGAAAATAGCTGGAGCCTTGTGATAGGCAGGTGAAGCTCTGGTGTGCTCCCTTACAAATTTTCTTCAGGAACCATGGACTCGTGTTCTGAGAAGGTTCTATTCCACTCGTCCTATCCCACCCCCAACAAAAATACCCCCCCCCCTTTCTTTTGGTTCTTTTTGAGACAGGGTTTCTTTGGGTAGCCCTGGCTGTCCTGGAACTCACTCTGTAGACCAGGCTGGCCTCAAACTCACAGAGGTCCACCTGCCTCTACCTTCTGAGTGCTGGCATTAAAGGCATGTGCCACCACTACCCAGCACAAAAACATCTTAAACAAAGAAGTATCATTAAGAAACACAAAAGCAAGAAAGTGACAGCCACTGGCAAACGCTAGTAAGATGCTGAGTACATGGAGTTCATTTCAGTGGTCTCTGTGTTTGAAATGTTAAAGCCCTGAGACTGTATCCACACGTTATCTCACATTATTATTCATTAAAAGGGCAGTCTGGCAGACAGGCCATGCTGGCCAGTCACTATGGTTCTTCTTGGCTAGAATGTCTCGGTAATGCCTCTCAAGTGCTCAGTATCCATTCTGTATGAGTTTGCAAACTCATACCAAAACCCACAGTCTCTCCAGCAACAGCTCCTTCGAACCATTTCTTCTTTTCTTTTCTTTTTTTTTATTTGCAAATTTCAAAAGAATCAAAATGAAACAGTAGAAATCAAGTAAGAACCAGGAAGAGA
The DNA here is from genome assembly GCF_000317375.1 of Microtus ochrogaster. Taxonomy (NCBI): domain Eukaryota; kingdom Metazoa; phylum Chordata; class Mammalia; order Rodentia; family Cricetidae; genus Microtus; species Microtus ochrogaster. The sequence continues at coordinate 10,717,011 of NW_004949103.1, forward strand.
AATGGAGATTATATTTTAAAGAACTTAACAGTAGGTTGGATGCAGGGAATGAGTAAATAATCAGTGGATTTCAGTTGATATAGTAATAAAAATGTCTCCAAATAAAATGTCAGGAAGGAAATTACAGAGATAATTGGGGAAGAATTTTAGCCATTTCTTCTTTTCTGAAGACTCAAACCGTTCTTTCAGAGGGACTGCTCGGCCAGTGGAAAGCAAGCTCCTGCACATCACACTGAATGCTTTCCTCTTAGGCAGATTCTGGAATCCTGTGCTTTCTACCTTCTCTGGTTAGATTATTGTTGACCTTCCTCCTACAACCCTGAGCAATCCCAGAAGTCCCTCCCTTCTTTCAGAAGCCAAGTTTCTCTGACCAGAACACAGACTAGTAGTTCTCAACCTGTGGGTCATGACCCCTTTTCAGGGGGGGGGTGTCAAACAACCCTTTCAAAGATGTCACTGAAGACCATAAGAAACACAGATATTTATATTATGATTTATAACAGTAGCAAAATTACAATCATGAAGTAGCATCAACATAACATGAAGAACTGTATTAAAGGGTCCCAGCATTAGGGAGGGTGAAAACCACTGACTAGACCCTGAATGCCAGAGGTTACATCAATTCCTCACATCTGGATGGGCACAGGATCCATGCCACTCTGCCTACTTTTCAAGGAAGCACAGAACAAGGAGCAACTATGGACCACCACACCTTTGCTTCATTCTTATAATAAAGTAGGACAATATATAATAAAGTCTCAGGTGGGGACAGCTTCAACACTGAAAAACTGATAGGGTGGCTTGTAAGATGATTCAACCAATAGATGGACCTGTTAGTTTGACCCCTAAATCAAGTGGTGGAGGGCAAGAACTATCAATGAAAAGTTGCCCTCTGACCTCTACGCATCGATTACGGCATGTACGCCCACACTGACATTCTCATTCATCCGCCTCCCTTTCTCCACCCGCCCAAATAAATAAACCCACACTGCCACTGAACTTCTACGTAACAAGGACTGAGGGGCACTGGAAGCAGAACCCACACTCGGAAGGACCGGGGCTCTCCAAGCCCTCCCACTGTTCTTCTCCTGAGGTTTAGCTTTCATTGCTTAACCCACATGACTGCTTTGAGACACAACCACAGCACAAGAGCACAACCAGAAAGTCCGCTGCCAGGGCTCAAACCACAGCTATGGCACTCTCCTACCTGTGGAACCTTTAAAGACCAGGATCTTTCTGTGTGTCTTTCCCTCATCTGTGATTCAAAACAGCCAAGGAGCATGAACTATCAGCTGGTGTTGGGACCACGGGAGAGAGCACATCGAGGCAGACCTGCTCCTCCCCTAACCCTAGCATCAACTAGCTTCTCAGACTGTCACAGACCAAAACCTAGTGACTGCACTGTGACGTGGCCCACCAGCCTGCCTACCCAGGAGTCCTGAACACAGCACACCATGCAGAGAAGGAGGTAGGAATTTCCTTGGGAATGAGGGTGAGAGCCTAGGCCTGAGTCTTCCAGGAAGTTGATCAGACTCCTCCATAGGCAAGACTGCTTAAGAGCCTCTAAGATACTCAGACTAGGACATCCATCCAACTGGCCATGGGGCCCTTCTGGAGAATAGCATTATGTTGAGGAGAAAGGTGGTATTTACCATTCATTGGCATATTTCTAGGTTTTTATTGGTTTTCCTGTGTTATAATTTGCACATAATTTCATAACTGCAAATAATATATTGTTAGTATTTATGCTGTGAACTAGGTAAACTTTACTTTTCAAAATATATGAAATATACAAAGATGTTTAAGCTCACTATTCTTGCTAAATAGTAAAAACAAACAAAAAAATGAACTTAAATAAGAAAAAAGCCTGAGACATACATAAAGAGAAACTAAGTAAGCCATAGCCAATCAACAAAATAAAATATTGTATGTCAACAAAGTGTTTAAACGAGACAAAGTACTTAAACTAAAGGGTAATGTTTTAAAAATCTAACCATCAGCCGGGCGATGGTGGCGCAAGCCTTTAATCCCAGCACTCGGGAGGCAGAGGCAGGCGGATCTCTGTGAGTTCGAGACCAGCCTGGTCTACAGAGCGAGGTCTCCAGGACAGGCTCCAAAGCCACAGAGAAACCCTGTCTCAAAAAAACAAAAAAAAAAAAAAAAAAAAAAATCTAACCAAAAGCAGTTAACATAAGCATGCAAAGCTAAGACAAGGAAACATGCTAAAATAAGCTAGTCAGAAGTGGATTCTAAAATTTATCTTTGTTTTTGCTTTTAGTTTTGTTTTTTACTTTTTCTACATTTTCCTCTGGAGGATTTTGGAATTGGCAGACAAAGAGCACAGCCTGAGAACCCCCACTGGGCCTCTCCTGTCACAGTGAAGGACCTTTTAAAATTACCTGGTCAGCCTGCTCTGTAAACGAGTCTGTCATTTTAACAATGACACTGGCATTGGCCTCTTCATTCTCCACCACGTCGATGCTGGCGACCCACTGGAGCAAGAAAAACAATTTTAGTTAAAAGTCAGTGAGTTGCTACTTCTCTAAAGAGCCACACCCAGAAATGGGAGCAATCAGGAAAGTGAAGAGGCTTAAACTGAAAGGCATAGGACCAAAACGTTCCCAGTTTGCTATGTGGGATTCGGAAATATTTGCATATAGTTATCTTGGAGATAGGACTGGAATCTGTACACAAAATTCACATTCGGTATGCATATTTCATATGCATTGTATACTCAGTCTAAAAGAAATTTTACACAGTACTTTTAGTAATCTTGAACATGTAATAGGTTTCACATCATGAAACTTCCCAGCTGAGGCATCACATAGCCCTTAAAAAGCTGCAGATTTAGAAACATCTTGGATTTTTTGGATGCTTAACATGTAAATAAGAAAGGAAATAACAACTGGTCTCCCAGGCATCCTTCAGGGACCACTAACTGTGGTTGATACACCTTCTACCACACTTCATCCCAGGCCATCGTGTTCCTTCCTCTTCCCCGCTGGACTCTCTTGGCCAAACTCTCCATGTACCTAGAAACACCTGAGGTCAGCAGAGCCTCTGTGAAGAGCTCATAGTGAGAATCAAAAGCTTTGCTAGCCTATAATCTCTGCCACAAATACTTAAATCTGCTAGTGCAGAAGACAGTCACAAACAATACAGTGTAGAAGGGGTGTGGATGAGCCACCCTTGCAAATGCCAGATGCTAAGATATAAACTACACAAGCCACACATTATTATTCTTTTCATTTTATAAATCCATTTAAAGTGTAAAACCCTTCACAACTCTTGGGTACATAGAGATGGATAATTGTCTAGTTGTCCTACAGAAGAGCCCCTGCTCTGCAGCAGACAGACGGCCAGGCCTTAGGTGTAGATGTCCAACTCAGTTATTAATGCTGGCTCAGCCATAAAGTGGCAATCTTCTTCATCAAAGAGAGCGGGTGAATGATTAACAGGGTTAGTAAAAACAAAATGAAATGGAGGATACTCACTCCAAGCATTATTGACTTTTACTTCAAAAACCTCCAGGGTCCTTCAGGTTGAAAACCCCAGAGGCCAGTATCTATCTTTAGCTGCAAGGACAGCATCACTCAACAACACTCATTACCTGTATACCCACAAACCATGGGGAATAATACTGAGACAAAATCAGCTCCACCCCAACCCTCCCTAGGGTGCCAGGAAAGAAAGGGAAACAGATTTTGGAATAAATCTGCACCCCAGACAATGCCAAGGAGAAAGACTGCTTAGTAGCTGGCTCCCTGGCTCATGCTCAGCTTATGAAGCTAAGACCCAGCCTGCCTAGAGACAGTGCCACCCAAAACAGGCTAAGTCCTCCCGCATCAATCACCCCTCAAGACAAGCTCTCACAGAAAAGGCCACGGGCAAATCTGATCTGAGCACTGCATCCACTGAGGTTCCCTCTTTCAGGGTGACTCTAGGTTGTCAATGTGACCATAAAAGCTAACCAGCAGAGGGGAGCTCAATGAAATTTGAGTCAGAGAAAACTGATAGGTAGTACAGTTGAGGTAGACAAAGCCCACACTTTCAATGCTGCCTATGTCTCCACCCTTCATCTTCGCAGATGGTGGAAGAAGACACCCCAGTCTTCGAATGTTCTAAACAGATAGTGATACTACTCTTGTACCACACTTAAGCCAAAAACAAAATCCTGGGCCCTTCTCTCTCGTCCCAGGGGATCCCCTGCCCAGGCTGCTGCTTCTGCTAACTAAACTCTTAGGAAGGTGCTCCAAGCCCCCGGGCTGACTCTAGAACAAGTTTCCTGTGCTGAGCCACACTGATCCCTGCTAAAAGGCTGGGGTCAAGTTCAGCTCTGTGTTCACTTGTCCTCTGGGAGTGGACACTGGACTATACAAAGTAGTTGAAATATCTAAGCAAAGATGACAGCAGCTGAGGGACTGAGCCTTCGACTGCCAGGTCCAACAGGGCTAAAGCAACACGGGTAATAATTATTAGCTGCCATACTGATGACAGCTAGCATTTAAAACGCTTTTACCTGTTATCTCATTTAATCGTCACGATCGATCCAAGAGTAAACAGGAATATTATCGCCATTTCACTTTACGGGGGAACCGAGGATAGAGGCCATTAGTCCATTCAAGGTCACTGGGCTAATAACTTAGGGCAGTCCAATTCAGAGCCTCTCTGCTACCTCTCCCCTCCCGAGTCATGCTGGACCTTCCTGGCCTGGAGGAGGCCTAGGGAGCTCCTAACACCACACACTCCTTGCAGGGCAAAGGCCTTACACTTGTGGCCCAGAACAAACCGGAGTGTAACCTACGGGTGCTCAGGGCCGGTAGTTTCCCCCGTCTCCCACCCGACCCACTCCAAGTGTCTGGCTGTCCCGCAGAGTTACCCAGTTGCGGGCTCGGAAGGCCTGTACGCAGCGCGAGCCCAGAGCGCCCCTGCCGCCGTACACCAGCACCCGGCGCGCCTCGCCCGAAGCCGCCATCCTGCTCCCGATAGGCTCCCGCGGTACAGAATGACAGCGGGAACGCACTACGGTGCCCGCCGCTACCCAACGCGGAACTCAAGCGAGTGGCCCGCCCCTACCTGCGCCCCGCCCCTGAAGCTCCGCCCTGGGGTGGAGACGGAGGCATGCAGAGCCACGCCTCCCATCTCGACCAATAGGAGTGCTTCAGATGGAGCGCGTGATCTCGACTTGCCCCGCCCTAAGGCTGAGATACATTAAACCACGCCTCCAGGGTACGTGCTCCCCTGCGCGCCCCGCCCATCTGCCCCGCCTTCATCGCCCGTGAGCCAATAGGAGAGTAGCTGGCTCGGCCCGTGCTCTAAACTATGCCCTGTGGCTCGCCCATGCTTGTAGGCCAGCAGGCGGGCAGCACCTCACCCAAATACTACCTGGTGTGCAGACGGCAGCAGAGTTCCGTCCTTAAAAGTGGTCTTTTAGGAGCATCAAGCCCCAGCCAGGACAAGAGTTCAATAGTATAGGTGCTGCAGGGTGCTGAGCCTCTTGGAAGTCGGTTACATTTTTTTTCAAATGGAAGGCAATTATCTATCTGGGGACACACTTAAAAGTGAAAATCTACCAAAACAGTGATACAAAATTTGTCATGCTCTGTAGTTTAAATGTTTCCATTTCTGGAATTGATACCTTTAAAACAAAGACTATGATGGGGAGTTGTCACTATATTTAAAATAGTATATTGTACAACAGGTTTCATCTGGTAGAAAAACAAATTTAGCTATGGCAAGTTGTAGGCCTGTCCTTACACCTCTCTGTCTGCATGTAAGCGAGGGTTATCCTAGATCTACAACCCCAGTAAATCCTGGTGTCACCCCCACTTGTAGGTTAATTATTTCTGCTCAAGAGCACAGAGTCTCTTAACACCTGCACCACTGACATTCAGCATCAGATAACTGGAATTGAGAATGGCATGTTTATAAAATCCAAAGAGTCTCTGGACTCTACCCCTAGAAGCCAATAGCAAGCCCTGCCCTCAGTCATAAAGATCAAAAATATATCTGTGGTAGCACAAGCCTGGAATCCCAGATTCTGAGGCTGAAACAAGAGGACCGACCACAAGCTCAAGGCCTGCCAGGACAACAGGCTGAATTCAAGGCCAGAGTAGGTAACTTAATGAGACCCTGTTTCAAAATAAAAGGAATATTAAGGATGTAACCTAAGGATGGAGCATTTGTCTAACATGCCCAAAGGACTTAGATTCAATCCCTACAGCCAGGGGGAGGGAGACGAGGGAGGAAAACACTCTAAATATTGCCTAAGATCCCCTGAGAGGTATTTAAAAAAATCCCCTTTAATTAAGAGCCATTATCTGTCTCTGTTGTAGCCTTCGGAAATGGATACTATATTGAACTTCTTTGTGCACCTCCAGGCGACAGGTGCCTGGTAGACAACGGACGGTTTTGTCTGTAACAGGTCAGACCTGCAGACTTATGTCAGTGGACATCAGGATGTGTCTGGCCGAAGAGTCCACTGGCAGGAGCTGTATTATCCAAAGGAGAAGTGCCTCATGTCAGGCAGTTTTAAGCAATCTGCGTGTGCCAGTTCAGATTTCCTGCTCACAACAAACCTATGGCTGGCTGTACATACAAGGCGTGGGAGTCTCAGACGCCTGCCTAAGAGAGTGGTCTTCCATAGCTTGAGTTCCTCTCACCCAGTGCTTCAGTCAGCTAGGCGTGAGCTGGCTCGAACTCTGCCATTAACTCCGAAAGATTTTTCTCTGAAAGCCCTCAACACATTGCAAGTTAATATAAACCCATCATCTTAATACAGAACTGTAACTCCAAGACTTAAGCATATCTTATCTTCTAAATCTATCCTTAATGCTAAAAGAAGAATGTCAGCTGATATTATTCATCATGTATTAATATGCCAAATAGTCTTCAAGGGCTCGTATATGCACTGTGTCATTTGTTGGCTGATAAACATTTTCTATTTCCAAGCCACTGAGCTAAAGATAAGCCGCTGTATTTCAAAGGCCTATATGCCAGCCCAGTGGCACCACTGCTTTGCAACAACGGCCTGGCCCATGGGGTTGCTGGAACATCAGAGATGCAAAAGCTCACACTACAGCCCTTTGTTGTTTAGTAGAGCTCCCCACAAGCTTCAGAAATGCTGCGCTTGATTTTCATTATGGAGAGATCACTGTAGTGAGTCCCATCGTGAGCAGGGATCCTGTCTGTAAGAAAGGGTCTCGGGTTCCTACTGACCGACAGTGCAGCTTCAGAAGCCCCTCCAGATACAGGAAGCACTTGAAAGTTTACTGCACTGCCTTTGCTCAATTTTGCTCCCCACAACACTCGCAGAGTGGTTTTTGCCGATCTTATGGGACCTTTGAGTTGATATTCAACACAACAGTAAAAGTCACAATTTTAAAAGTCACAGTATGAAATGGAGATGAGAAATGATTCGACTCTGGGATCTAAAGATTAAAAGAAAAGACAGAGAGAGGGACTTTCTGGGAATAAGGGATCCCAGAGAGAGTAGACAGAGGGTTAGAATGGGAAAGCCGTGAAGAATATGATCAAAGTAACATTATATGCATGTATGAAGTCATCAATGAGATACCTAAAACA
>NW_004949103.1:10725641-10738506 GCF_000317375.1 Microtus ochrogaster
GAGGCCAGCCTGGTCTACAAGAGCTAGTTCCAGGACAGGAACCAAAAAAAAAACTACGGAGAAACCCTGTCTCGAAAAATCAAAAAAGAAAGAAAGAAAGAAAGGAAGGAAGAAAGGAAGGAAGAAAGGAAGGAAGAAAGAAAAGTATCTGCTCCATGTCAGATGCCATGGAAAAGTGGGAGCAGGGGATACGATGGCCCTGCAGTCACAACAAACAGATTTTATGTTACAATTCAGCCAGCAACAAATTCATACAGTTCTAAGTCATATATTTCGATGTAAGCCTTATGAACCAGGGTCAATTCATAGTATTAGTAACAGTTCCAGGGATTCTGACAGCAGTGACATTTTAGAGAAAGAAATGCCAGGGCACGCCTGGAAGAGATCGACATTTGATCCTGCACATTGTTGCTAATACATGCGCGTGCTAATGGGTCTATTTCTGCTTTGCTTCTACCGTGCAATTTTTTTTTTAAGTCTAGTTAGCATCCTTTGTCAGCAGCCGTCCCTGGGTTGGCTTGGTAATGACTCTCTGATCATTATGATGCCCACATCACGATGACTTAAATACTTGAACGGAGGAACAATTAAAGCCTCTGCTGAAACTCTAGTCCAGTGGGGGATATAGGGTTACTTCCTTGGGTAACACACTCAGCTCTGTCAAGGGAAGATCATCTGCAGAGGCTGGGGATGTGCTAGTAGTAAACACACGCCGAGAAGGCAGGCCCTGAAGGAGGCTGAGGAGACAGACTTCAGGTCTTGGGTTGGTGTGTATGGAGCAGGCTAGTGTTGAGTGTCTGAAAGATGTCCCCTTGCCCCACTGTGGCCCGGAGTCCTGGGGGATGATCTGCACTCACTAGCATGCCTGGATGGTTCAAAAAGGCGTGGTACGGGCTGGCCTCTCTACTCAGTTTCTCTTCCTTCCTACTGATCATCGTCGCCTTGGCTGTGCCCCATTGGTTAAGTGGGAAGATCCTGTGTCAAACTGGAGTGGATTTGGTCAACGCCACAGACCCAGAACTGGTCAAATTCATCGGGGACATTTACTATGGGCTCTTCCGAGGTTGTAAAGTACGGCAGTGTGGGCTCGGAGGTCGCCAGTCACAGTTTACAAGTGAGTATATTGGGGCAAGTGAGCATACTGGGGCACGTAAACTGGTGTGTGCATTTTTTGCTTTGCAGGAGTGCTTATGTTTAAATGAGATTTGACTGTTGTGTATCTAAGACATAACACTGAGGTCTATAGGCCACCAACAGCTCCTGTGGAGCAAGGCAAACAGATTGTTCTCTTTCCTTCCCAAAAAAGATAAACAAAAATCCTAGAGGTAGGAATTTGTATGGTTTGCAGGTTACTTCTAGTAATAATGATTAGTAAAACATCGAGTGCTCGTGTGTCAGGCCTCCCACTAGAAGCCGCACATTGCCTGGTTCTTTTAAGCTTTACAACGCATTTACAATGAAGGCATCGTGAGTGCTCCCATTTTTCAGCAGAGTACATTGAGGTTTCAGCGTTAACATAATTCATCTGGGGTCATTCATTCTGCCCAGAAACAACAGAACCAGATGCCAGACCCATGCCGTGTGACTCTGGTGGTGTTCACTATGACAGGTGCAGAATGCCTACAGAAGGGGACCTCCAGGAAGCATGGTAAACTGTTCCCACACCCCTGTGCGTGGAAGCTTCATACCCTGAGGAACAGCAAAGCGACTTTGCTGGGAACGTACTTCTGGTGTTTGAAGAGCCACTGACAGGTTTCAGGCAAGGAGACTGAGGAAGGCACTTGGGGGTTTAAAGATGAGCAGCCAGCAGCACTGGCCTGAGTTCAAAGCTCAGAAGGCAAATGAAGCAAGCACGCAAAGACCTAAGACTAGAGTCCAAAAAAGGGCTTGGGGGAAGATCTTCTGGGAAAGAGAAAGCAAAACAAGCAAAACAGTCAATTAGATCAGTAGTAAGAATAGTATCCCACAAACCTATAGTTAATCAATGGCTTGTTATCACATGGGGACCAGAAATCTCACCCAGCACTTGTTTTCTGTATCTCAGAACTGTGGGAATGTTTAAAAACCTGGCCAGGACATGCATCTCATTAAATACAGAAAATTAGTTGTTGTTCCCCTTGACAAACATAATACAAACGGTCTTCATTTCTATATAGAAAGGAAAGACATGTTCATGATGTCTGACAAAAAAAAAACCTCTGAGTATATTTATATTCACCCAGAAATTAAAATGGACTTTAAGTATTGGGGAAATGACTCCATTACTACCACAACCTAGGGGGCTGGAGAGGCGCTCAGGCATGGTCACGTGCAATCTTGTAACTCCAGTGCTGTCAAAAGCAGAGACAGGCAGATTGTTGGCTGTTCTGAATTCAGTGAGAGACCCTGTTTCCTCTAGTGAAATCATGTCTCAAGCATCAAAAATGTGTGAGATGCATAGAAGGTGTTTCATTTTCATCTGTGAGTCACAAAATATTTAAGAATGTTTTGTTTTCTGCTGCTGCCAGATCATCCTAGAGGGTGTATAATGTGTTCATTCATGGTACCTTGGAAGAGACCAAGCTTGAAAGCTCTCAGGAAGCCTGAGGCAGCTTCTTCCTGTGATCATGTGCTGTAGGGACATTGTGTGTGTTACTACTTCTCTAGAGACAACCTAATTTCCTTCAGAGCGTGCCTCTCAAGGGCAGTACACTGTAAACTCAAAGTAACTAGGGGTGTATTAGCATTTCCCACCCTGAACAGGGTTTCCCGCTTTCTGAAGGTCCACAGAAAAAGATCCCTATTCACAGGGCTTGCGAAAGTGCTTAGACAGGGAAATTTTTATTGTGTCTCATTTACAAACAGCTTCTGAACTTCTGAAATAAAAGCAACGCTGGAGTGGCTGCAGAAAGAAAGCAACAAGCATTAAATGCATGACACGCATGCATTCAGGTGTCCTGCTGAGTAGATACAAGCCAGGCACCACCAGGAAAAGAGGGATGACCTGAGCAGACGAGTGTCTGCCCAGAAAAGTCTGCTGTGCAGCAGAGAGACATGGAGCTCACTCAGACTAGACTCTAGTCACTGGAGAATCTCTGAAGCCACCCCTGTGGTTCATTTTCTCTATCCTGATTTTATGATGACATTTTATTAAAGGCGAAATTGTGGATTAGAGAAATCAATACCTGAAACAATTTCTGTGAATGTACCTACCATACAGTGTGGTCATTTTAGCTGTCCAGTCCCCTCCCTACTTCGTACCCCAGAATAACCTCCTCAAGAGCCAAAACCTGGGTCTAGCTTCCAGTTCTGGGAACATTTGTTTGTCTCACCAGGGCAAAAGATCACATGTCTCTGGAATCAGGAAAAAACAAATTATCTAAGTTTAAATACTAATGCGTGGCCATGGTGGCCATGGGTCTGCTGCGTTCATCGCTGTGGATTCCAAGCTGCAAAGTTCAATTTCATTAAGTTAGAGATGCCTAAAATTCTTGGAAACAGTGGAAGAGGAGTGAGCCACAGCTTTCTGGGGGCAGCACAGTGCAACAGGGTAAAACTAATGGAAACCCAAAACTGAGGAGGCAAAGGCAGGCATATCTCTGAGTTCAAGGCCATCCTGGGCAACATGGTGAGATTCAGGACAGACAGGACTACAACAGAAAAACCCTGTTGAGGTGGGGGGGGGGGTGCTAATGGAAAGAACTGTTGAGTTGAAACTCTTGAATTTCTAAGTAGTGACTATAAAAGGTAATTAAAACCTCGGTTCCCTGAAGATCCTGAGTCAGGGGTAACACATATGAATGAGAGAGTTAGAAAGAGATTCACCCTGTGCCAATAGGCTATATATATAATTAAGACGTTCAGCTGGAGGCTGTGGGTTGCGTACTCTTCACCTCCTTTCCCTCGTTACTCTTTGTGCCCCTGATTCCCTCTTCTTCATCGTCATAACATGGTGTCAATATCTAATCAGCTCCAGTTACAGGTTCATATCATCATGTACATGTGGCTGGTTCTTTCTAAAATCTGGATTGTGACGTTATAACTAAATTTATTCGACCAATTTGTTAACTGGAGGAATTAATCTATCTCCAAACATTTGCTATTGTAATGAACACCCAATCTATGTATACAACTTTGAATGCATTGGCCTATCTGGACAATAATGACTAGCAATGAAATTGCCTTGATAGATGTTGCCTTTGATGACGTTGCCTTTTAATGGGGATGTCGGACTGAGCATCCCTATGAGATTTGAGAGTGGCTATTTCCTACACCATCATCAACAGGAGTTCTTAATTTTGCCAATCATGTGAGGGACTGTTTTGCATTTTAAAGATTGAGTAAGGGTTGCTATAAGAGTCATGCTTCCTAAGGATCGCATGATCAAGAAAGGGAGTAATGAGACCAGTAATTAGGTTAAGCTACTATATCTGGAATAAGAAGAGACTCAGGGTTTGAAAAGTGGATGTTGAGTTTCAAGAAGGGAGTTGGAATGGAAACAACGGGAAAAACAATGCCTAAGCAAAACAAACTCCTTGGAAAGGAGCCCATCTCCCAGCTGAACTTTCCAAAGCCAGTGAGATGACCATGCGGAGATAATGACAAAGGAAAACACAGAAGTGGAAAGAAAGTTGAGTAAGAATCCAGGATGTGGGAGCTGGAGAGATAGGTCAGCAGTTAAGAGCACTGATTACTCTTCCAGAGGATCTGGGTTCAATTTCCAGCACCTTCATGGCAGCTCACAGCAGTCTGTGACTACAGTTCCAGGGGACTCAATACCAATGCACCTAAAATAAAAATAAATAAGATTTAAAAATAAACCCAGGATGTAAATGTGGGTGGTACCTGGAAACACTGGGCATGACACAGCATATGGAGAACGAAGGCTCTCACTCCTGCCCAGCAAGGGGATACATGCTTCAATTCCAACACCCAGGAAGCAGAAGCAGGTGAATCTCTGTGAGTTGGAGGCCAGCCAGCTTGGTCTACTCAACCAATTCCAGGCCAGCCAGGACTGTATAATGAGGTCCTGTCTAAAACAATTTTAAAAAAAAAAAAACACCCTCTAGATTTCAGGCTTGAGAGGTGCCAACCTTGGAATCTGCTAAGGGATGGGATTCTTTTGTATTCATTATTTTAAATTTCTATACAGAATTGTTAAAGATGACCTTAAACTCATTATACCTCACAATACACAGGACTGTATATTCTATATATATTCTAACTTCTATATATAGTTCAGGGTGCCTTACCCAAAGACAATGAACTCCATGTCTCCAAGCTTGTGGGCGAAGGGAGTTGACAACCTCCGGGTGCCTTATCGTGATCAGCGAAAGAGATGATGACTCCCAAGAGTTCAGTCTGTAACTGTGCTCAGCAAACGGCAATCACCCTTCTCTCACACAGCCATTGCTAGCTTCCCACTGAGGCCACGTGCCTCTCCCATGTTAGAGAGTACAGTTAACAACAGCGATACCCACAGATACCATTTCTGAGAGCAGATTCAAAATTGCTCTGGAGCATATTTGAACTCCTCCTAGTGAATCATTTCGTTTTCTCTGCTGGTACCAGTGGCAAACCTAGAGAAACAAATACAAATGTTTCACTAACCTCTTCAGCCACCTTCCTATGGAAAAATTGATATTTTCATGAAATATTATACAATGTGAGCATTAAGTGTCCGTGACACGTGGCAGCAATAGCATCTGCCCCGCCCAGCCAGTGTCTGAGGCTTGTGTGAACAGCAGCGGTCAACATCAGATCCCAGGACTGCAGGCTCAGTCCACTGTGGGGCACATTCAGATCTGTGCTCCCTCCACCACAGTGAGGATTTCCAGCCAACTAACAAGTGGTAACTCTAGGGTCCATGGACCCATCTCAGGAGGTCTCTTGGTTTTTGGAAACCCAGCATTTTTGCCTCTTTCCCTTATCCTTTACTTATCTTGGGATAAGTGAGTCCTGACGTCGTGAAAGGAGCCGTGACCTGACCTTGAAATACCACCTCTCTCTGCAGTCTTCCCGCACCTGGTAAAGGAGCTCAATGCAAGCCTCCACGTCACAATTCTGCTGCTCCTCTTCCTGGCCTTGGCCCTCGCTCTGGTCAGCATGGGCTTTGCTATTCTCAACATCATTCAGGTCCCCTACAGGGCAGTCAATGGCCCTGGTGGCATCTGCCTTTGGAATGTCCTAGCAGGTAAGAAGCCCCCAAGGGAGGGAAACTGGTGGCCACACGTTTAGGCTGAGCTCCCAAGTGTTAACCAGGGGAACCTGAAGCTCCTCTTTTGGGCTAACTACCTTGTTAATAAAAGAATCTTAAAACAGACTCAGAAGGATGCTAAGGGACCTTATTGGAGTTTGAGAGAAAAACAAGCTGTAAATCTTGGCAGCTGCCAGGAGGAGGGGATGGCAAAGAGAAAGTCCATGACTTCAGGACAGCAGGCAGTTTCAGCAAGGGAGGTCAGTAAGCTGCTAAGCTGCGTGGTGAAAAGGGAGGGAAACTCCAGTGAATGAATGAGGGGCTCACAGTGTCCCCGAATGCATGCTTAGTCCTCTGGTCGGTACCTAATCAGTGATAAAGAGAACCCTTTGTGTGGGTCAGTTGTCCTCAGACTTGCAATCCTCCTGCCTCAGCCTCTCGAGCCTTTGCATTACAGACCTGCACTACCAGACTCAGTTTAGTGTGTGTTGTTTATGAGTGTCAATTTAAATTAAAAGAGACCCATCAAAACAACTTCCAAGTTTTGCTCAGTTGTTAGGGAGATAAATGAGGTTTGGAATTCCAGAGTTTCCTCACTACTTCCCCACCTTCTGTAGAATAGTGCAGCAGGCAGGTGAAGCCTCACCCTGCAGAATAGGATCTTACGACTTCCTATCCAACACTCATTCTCTACTCAGAAGGCGTAAGCTGTCTAGAGAGTGGTCCTCTAATGGGGATGCTACCGGAAAGAGGGGTTAGAGGCATCCAGATTCTAGTCTGTCTGTCATTAATTTATTCTTTTTCCAGAGGACTGTCCCTTTTGCCTTTGATACTATGCATCATCTACTGCTTTTAAACTCAAGTTCAAATTTGTGTTGCTCTATTAATTCTCCAAACCCCAAATTTTCACTCCAAACCCCAGTGAAGACCTTACAACTGCCAAGAGAAACAGGAAGTAAAGGCGCTGTTTTGGGTTTCAGGTGGAGTCGTGGCTCTGGCCATCGGCAGTTTCATGGCTGCAGTGAAATTCCACGACCTGACAGAAAGAATTGCCAACTTCCAGGAGAGGTTCTTCCAGTTTGTCGTGGTAGAAGAACAGTACGAAGAGTCATTTTGGATATGCGTGGCAAGCGCCTCGGCCCACGCCGCAAACTTGGTTGTGGTGGCAATCAGTCAAATTCCCCTCCCAGAAATCAAGACTAAAATAGAAGAGGCCACAGTTACCCCCGAGGACATCTTATATTGATAACTGGCACCTGCCCATTCATTGCCCTTATTCAGTCTGGTATATCAATGGGGGCCTCTCTGATTTCAGTCTTTTAGATCCATAATGCTGTTTGGGGGGACTAAAGGGTGGCTGGGCCAGAGAGGAACACCTCCCAATGGCCAGGGTACTGGCGTTTCTTTGTGAATACCTTGGAGCTGAACTCTGGGGACTCTGCATTCATCAGCTCTGTCTGACCCTGAACAATTCACCCTCATCTGTCAAAGGGAGCAATAATGACTTCGCAGGCTTTGTTGTGAGGTTCCAAGGGTGCTGTCGGAGATGCTACAAGCACGGATCTCTGCAAACAAGGTCACATATAAATCCAGTAAGAATCATTGTTCTCTCTAGTATTGGAGCTGAGCAAAGAAACTATGATCATGTCCATATCCTCAAGAAGTAATAATGTATCCACATGACACAGAAATCAACTAGTAACAATAGCACTAGAAGTGGAAATAACTGTAGGTTTCTGAGGGACCACTATTGTGCTGGGCACAGGCATATTTGTTTGGTTGCTTGGTTTTTCTCTTTTCTCATTTTTTTCCTGGTGGTGCCAATCAAATCCAGACTTTGTCCATACTAGGCAGGCACTTTACCACTGAGCAACAGCTCCACCCAGAACACCATTCCAAGACTTTTCCTCCTATTGACGGCCTAAACCCTCTTCATAATCCCAAGTGGCCAAAGCCATTCTAGCTCCATTTGACAGATGGAAAAAAGTCAAGGTACAGACAAGTTGTGTAACTTGGTGAGATGAGGAATGAAATCTAGCAAGTCTGGCACCAGAATCTATATTATTTTAGATCATATAAACTTTTTACTTCAATTATGACAGAAACTGCAAAGACAGAACAAATTCCAGAAGATATATGATTAGGTTAAGTAGCCATACTAACAAAGCAAAGCAAAAATACCTTAAAATTTCCTACCTCCAGACACTTGTGACAGTTAAGTAAGACGTGGGGAGCAGCAAACAGGTGGTGCCCATCCCTGCTAGGGTGGGATCTCTTGCCCATGCAGCCCATCCAGCAAGCTCACATAAATCAAATCCAGGTCAACAGCGGCCTGAGGTCATTCAGCCTTATGGAACCCTCCTCTGAGCTTCTAAGTTTTCACAGTTCTAATGTCTTCCTTTCGTTCCTCCTAGGACCAGTAGTTCCTTCCAACACATGCCACCTCTGGAAAATCCCCCTACACTTTTGAACCCTTGCTGCTGATCTGCAGTTTGATATACAAGCGGGGCAATGTAAGGATTGTAAAATAGCCCCGGCACAGACAGACAGGGAGGAATGAAGTCTCCTGGATGGAGTGTGGTATTAAAGTTTCTCTGAGCTAACATTTGATCTGAACTGTGAAAGATGAGGAGGCTTTTTCCAGTGGCGAGGCATGCAGGGTTGATAAAGAATCCCAAGACGAGTCGGTAATGAGGGAACGCACAAGGCCCAGAAGGCCACTCAAGAGAGTAGTGAGAGAGATGAGAATGTGGCCTTCTTGGGCCTGTTCTGAGGGACATTTTCTAAGCAGTTGGTGAGAGCTCGTCTACTGTGTCAACTTACATAGGCCATAACAGCCAGGAAGTCGGTCAGTCAAAGGTTTAATGTTTCCATGAAGACACTTTTTGATAAGTTAATGTTCGCATCTGACCTTTTATAAATTCGAGAGCATTATCCAACCAGTTGAATATTTTAATGGGAAAAAACTGACCTACCATAAGGGAGAGAGAATTCCACCTTTGCACTAGATCCCCAACTCTCCATCCAGTCTTTGGTGTTACCTGGTGAAAGTTTCTCCTCAGTTCTTATCTTCTCCAAAGGAAGAATTTAAGGTAGAGAGACAGATAGTTTAAGCAGGTATTCAGTTAGCAAAGAAAAGCGAAACATATACTTCAAAGAGAGAATGGAATATGCAGTCCCAAAGGAAGGGCCAGTCCATAGGCCAAGCATTGAAGATATTTATGAAGGTTTATAAGTACTTATGAAATGGGTGTCATAGTTATGAGGGTAAGGTGACTTTTTTTTCTCTCCTAAATCATGGAAAAACAAAGCTCCCTTTGCAGGGTAATTCTTCCATGATACTAAACAGCTGGCAAGGAAGACCAAGTGCAAATGATATTACAATGAGGTCAGACTTTTTTGAGGATGCAGACTCCCTTGTTATTGCACACATATAGTGATGGAGAAAGTGTTTAGTGGCTCAGGGTTTGGTATAGAAGGAAGAACACAAGGTGGTATGTGTAACCACCAAGTGGAGTTCTTACTATTAGGGGACAGCTACCAGGATCTGTGTACTTAGTTTCCTTGACTCCCTTACATCTAACTCCCTAACTGCCCAGGGAACCAAGCTACCAAGATTCAGCTGCAGCTTCCTTGGATCCCTCACTTCTAGCTCCATGCCTACTCCATTCCACCAGCTGACAGCGCAGAACTTGGACATGTCGTCCTCCACGATCACATGAACTAACTCCTAAGAACCAATCAATCAAGACCTCTAATGGACAGTCAAATCCCCTGTACGAAATGGCATGATGTTTGTGTATAACCTGCTTTCTTTGCATGTACTTAATTACCTCCAGGCAACTTCGAACATCTAATAAATGTGACTACCCAGGAAACACTTGTCATGCTGTGTGGCTTAGGGAATAAAGATAAAGGGGAAATGTGTACATGATCAGTACAGACACAACCATGCAGACTCAAATCCATTTATATGACTACTTATATGCATTGTTGCTGAACTGCACATACAGAGAGTTAACTGAATGCACACACACACACACCCTATTGGCTCTGTTTTTCTGGAGAAACTATTAACTATATTCATCCATTTTGTCAGTGATTCCAGCTGACTGTGAATGGTGCCATCCCTAGGTGGGTGATCCTGTGTTGTATGAAAAAAACAAGCTGAGTCAGCCATGGAGAGAAAGCCAGTAAACAGCATTCTTCCGTGAACCCCATTCCAGTTCCTGCCTCCAGGTTCCTGCCTTGAGTTCCATCCCTGACTTCCTTTCATAATAGACTATAAGATGAAATAAACCCATTTCTCCCCAAGTTGCTTTTGCTCATGCGGTTTATCATAATAGAAAACAAAGTAGGACCTCCTCATGCTATGGTGTTCTCTGAGCCCTGGGAGATGTGGTACAGGTGATAAAGATGTTCCATTTACGACTGAACGTGAACTCACATTTCTTCCATCTCAATGGCCAATGATGAAACTCATTGCATGAAGAAGTGTCTCTGACCAAAGTTGGCAGCATCAGTGGTCTGCAGGTATAAGCAGAGTTATTTGAAAGCAATTTGATGAGCACAGCATGTCCCTTTAGTAAAATAGTATTAGTAACTTCCCCACTAGAATTTTTAACATCACAAGCCATGGTGTTTTGAGTAGGGCAACTGAAAATTCCCTTCTGTAAAGAAGACTTAAATTAAATCACTGAGTGGTTGGTTACCCTGGAAACATGGCCTTGTCACTATTGTGCCAGTGGGTACATTTTGGATAGCCTCTCAGTAGGGTTGCATGTGGGGGTCCTTAGTTGGGTTAGACTGTTGAAGACAATTCATCCACAGAAACCTAAAACACCTTCCAGCACTTTGAGAAGTGCTGGAATAATATACTGTGGGAGTATATTAATAATATGGGAGTAATTAATAATCATACACTATGGGAATACATTAGTCACTTTTCTATTGCTGTGATAAAACAAAATAGAGAGAGCAACTTGGAAATGGCACAAGGTCTTGAAACCTCAACCCCCCCCCCACGGTGATGTACTTCCTCTCAGTTATGCCACATCTACTAGACGTTCCCAAACAGCACTACCAACCAGGAATGAAGTGTTCAAACTTCCAAGCCTACGAGAGACAGTCTCAACCAAGCCACCATAGGGGGCTACCTGTGAGGAAGAAAGCATCCAATCAACTTCAGCTTGATTTCTCTGTCCCTGAAAGCACAGCACATGGAGTCTTTAGGAGGAAGATTGCAGGAAGATTTCATGGTGTCTTCTCTGTCCTAAAGGCTATGATTCCTCTCCATCCCTTCATCCCCATCCCAGGCCAGACCTCAACATCATCCATGGACAAGTAGGTGGTGCATGGCTAGAAGAGACAGTTAATCTGACAAGAGAAGAATCCAAAAGAAAACAATGGACAGCTATGCTGAGCTGAAAACAAGAGGAAATATTATATAGATTTCAAAGACCATGAAAAATGGTTTATGTGGTATTTGAGGGTCTTGAAACATTTATTCATTCAACAAGCTTGAAACTGATCAGCACTCAGGAGGCAGAGGCAGGCAGAGCTTTGTGAGTTCGAGGCCATTCTGGTCTACAAGGTGAGTTTCAGGACAGCCAGGGCTATACAGTGAAATTCTATTTCAAAAAGCAAAACAAAAGAATCATAGAAGTATCTTTAGCCTCTTGGAAGTTTCAAATATTC
This sequence comes from Microtus ochrogaster, assembly GCF_000317375.1. Classification (NCBI taxonomy): domain Eukaryota; kingdom Metazoa; phylum Chordata; class Mammalia; order Rodentia; family Cricetidae; genus Microtus; species Microtus ochrogaster. The sequence goes on from NW_004949103.1 coordinate 10,737,514, forward strand.
CAAATCAGGTTCAGTCTGAAGAGCATCTCACAGAGACACTATGGGGGAGATTCCTAAATGGAATTTAGCAGAGCAGAAAGAAAGGAGTTTAAATATCTGATTCTTAAAACTCCCTTGCATTATGTTACATGATTTAATACATATGTAGAGAAAATAGAGTTCCTTGATGTTGACCTGCGTGGGCTAAGTCAGGGTCCATCTTAAACCGTCCCAAACACACAATGTCGGCAGGCACCATCACAAGTGATGGGAGTAAGATTTTATCCTAATCAATGATCATCACATGCCAGGTATCACAGGGAGAGGGGAGACACCAGGAAATTGTGCCTCGTTGCCAGATTTTGAGTTAAATAACAAAAGGCATGGTTTTCTCACTTATGAAAGAAGGAAACTGCGTAAGTTGATCTCTCCTTTCCCTTCATACTATAAAAACTTTAAGGCGAGTGAATGCCATATAAAATACACAGGTTATAATGCATACTACCTTCCTCGTGATGGTGTCGGCTGTTTCACGATCTGATTACCAATGTGACAAGTGGAATTTCAACACTGTGAGATTCCCACCACTCTTTCTATTTTATCTTGATTAAATATTCTATGATATTGATTGTTGTGTTCTTGGCTCAATAAAACTAATGTTAAAACATGGAATGTAATTGTTCTTCCCAGAACTTTGTTTGGGCTGAGGAATAATAATCAAAATGACAAATGACTGTCCTGCAGAATCAGCCTCTTTTTGCTCTGAACTCTTGGGGAAGAGTATACATTTGGAGGACATGCATTTTTTTTTCTCGTTCCATAGCAATTTTCTCAAGCTTAAGAGACTTCAACAGGTTGGAGCCATAGAGCTGTGAACAGATGCTCATGGGAACAGCAGGCTTCCTGGCACTGCTGGAGGGAGAAATGCACTGTCCTTGTGGAAGCCTGTGAGTGCTGGAGATGCTCCTCCTAGGTGCCCCCACACTGATCCATCTAGAGGGATGCTCCTCCTAG